>NC_068983.1:140769187-140778744 GCF_001194135.2 Octopus bimaculoides | reverse complement strand
TATATATATGTTATGAACGATAGTGGTGTCAATTAGACTCATATGTTTCAGGTAATGCTAAGTGCTATGGATAGACCATAGTTAAGCTCCAAGTTCGGTGATTATGCGAATAAGGGGTCCAACGTAGGTCATATATCAATGTGTGAATATAAGGATTTAATTTTCGTAATGAGATAAAAAAAAAACCAAGGCTGTGTATGATATAGAACATTTATAAATAGGTCTTACAGCCAGCTGTTTCCGGGATATTTATTATATCCCCTCATCAAAGACGGTGTGAGAGGATGGTTAAGCAATATTTAGTTTAGATAAGATAGGAAATAGAGAGTGAAAGTAGGGATATTGTATTTGTAAATCCATTGTTTAGGCAGAATGGTATACATATAAGATTCCAATACCTTATGAGTAAAATCCAATAGTCCTTAAGATTGGTCATTGCCTTTGTAAATCCATTATTAAGATTCCAATACCCTATGAGTAAAATCGAACAGTCTTTGAAATTGGTCATTCCAAATAACAGAGTTTATACACAATGTTGTCTTATTCTACCTCACCCAACTTCGAATCTATTGTAGCAACCTCTAATAAGCGAAAGCTATCTCTTTACTATCAAAACTCACATAGCTACAACCCCAGTCATCCGAACACTCAACACACGCACAGCTCCAGCACACATACCCTTATATCAGACTACAACCATAACCCAACCTATCATACTAACACCGACCAAAGCACCAATACAATCTCTACCACCCCTACAAATAGTGCAATTGATAGCAATAATAGTAATAATAGCAACGTTAGTAATGATAACGTCAATAATACTAATAATATAGAATCTTCTACCCACTTCTATAACCTCTCCTCTGACGATACTTCCTCCTCTATTACTGAGCACAGACCCCAAAACGCACCTAATTGTAATTGCCGTACTGGAACCACCTGCCCGTTACAAACCCATTGCAGAAGATATAATGTAATTTACAAATGCACTGTCCTTAATCTATTACACAACTCTACAGTCATATACATAGGATCAACCGAAAGTTTTAAGCAACGATATGCCGCTCACCTCCGCTCTTTTAGATACAATAAACATAGTAAATCTACAACACTCGCCAACCACATACATCATCTCAAAAATGCAAATATATCTTATACTCTATCATAGTCCATACTGGACTCAGGGCAGCCCTACCGAGGTCAACGCTCAACCTGAAAGCTTTGCTTGAAGGAGGCACTTCACATATTAAAGTACAACTTTTCAGCTCTGCTAAATAAACATAAGGAGTCACTAAATACATGAAATCACCACTTTTTCCACACATTCAAATTCTACTACAAATCCAAATGCCAAAATGACCATACAGTACATTTCCACAATACCCCTTAGGTAATCCCTATGACCTTATAAATCTATATCTTAACTTCTAAGCCCTATCTAACCCCTCACTCATTCTCATACTCGAATTTCGCAACCATCTAATTATATTCGCGTGTGTGTGTGCATCCATACCTATGTGCGTGCATTTGTATATGTGTACATGTATGCGCGTATGTATGTACGTGTGTATATGTGAATGAATGTATGTATACAAGGTATATATACATGCATGTACAGGAGCAATAAGACATACAGATGCACGTATATGTGGGTGTACAGGTATCCATATACATATGAGTACCAGTTATATGTGTAGATATTGATATGTAGAAACATCTGAGTTAAAAAATGTCACATAAGCAACCGGAGAATGTCAGGTTATCTGTGACCATCTACTGTCTTTAATCCACATCCCATCTCTTTTTCGGAAATCATTAAGATATAATTTCCAAACAGTGGCTAAAAGCGACTGCCCAATAACTAGTACACCTCAAATGCTTCAAAAGAGAGAAGCGACGTTGTTGCTTGCGAATTAGAATAAAACATATCAGGTGACATTCGTATCTGATTTCACCCATGGTATATAAAATTCAAACAAGAATACAGGTTGTATCAGGTGATGAAAGATATGCACAGCTCTTGAGAAGCATGTATTAAGTTCTCTTAAACGATATTTAATTTGGATGTATTGAAGAGAGATTACATGTCTAAAGGAAGCACCTTGTTACCGGTCGCAACTGATATAAATCCAACCGTTCTAATTACAAAAATAAGCCTTCTTGCCATGTATACGAATGTGACATCACAATGGCCTACTTGCGGAGGACTTTATATTTTATAAAATTATAAAGATTACTTGCACTAAATTCTTCCTCTTCTAAAAAGTTTCGCTTAGTTTCATTAGGAACATTTAAATTTGAAAATAGACGTCACTATCTAAAGGTTTCGATATGTAATAGGTTGAACATGCAGTACTTCGTACTGGGATATTGTATAAAATATTAATCTAATTTCCTTAGATAATATCAACTTTTCACTGCCATTATTCTGTTCCTATTGTACTACTTTGAATGATGTTTATTCTTTAAAAGAAGTTCCTTACAGAAACACATTTGTTAATTGCTACATAGAAGTCATGTGTGATACAACGTAACGCAATTCAAATCACACGAATAGCTGCCACTTCAACTTATTTCGTTAACATCTGATTGCGTAAGAAGTTTCTTTTGTAGCTGTCCTCGTCGTGTATTTGGTTCACGAGTGTTCCTACTTCAGCACAATAAGAATAAACTATACACCAAAAAAAAAAAACCGTTACAAAAAGCAAAGGGTAGGTAGATAATTATGTCTCTGTAAAGTACAAGAGGTGACGTATGAATGCCATATAATACACAATGAATTTAATTTCCCTGGGTTTAAAACAAGTAAACAATGATTTATATCCTCTCCGAATTATCTTTTAATTGCATACAGTGTTGAGTTATACTTTATTCTTCTTAAAATATTTGGTAATGAACAAAACAGTGAAATCATTTATCAATGTTTTCTATTAGCTATTATTTAGGTGTTGTCTTTTTCATTTTACAAAATTTACAAGCAGAAAAGCCAATAGAAACGGGAACTAAATCAAGTACAGGATACATTTTAAGAAAGTAACGCATTAATGTTACGATCTTCAAGGAAATAAATAAATGTTTGTATATATATATATATGTATGTATGCCATTATTCACTTTAATTCAAGATTTCTTGCCAATAGAGAAAGAACCGGTTTCTAAACTAGATCCCAGGCACCTTCATTGGAATTTCAACACTAGCATCATTGTAATTTTGTTTGTATTTATGTATGTATGTATGCATGTATGTATGTATGTATGTATGTATGTATGTATGTATGTGCAGATTTATATGTTTTATATATGTATTCTCATGCACATATTTGCATATCTATACTTGCTCATATATATTTAAGTGATAAACTTCTGGAAAGTTTTACTGAGTTTACTGTTCCAGTGATGGATTGAATCTGTTGTCATCGAATTAGCTTTCTCCTTTCTGGTTTTGAGAAGCCTAATTTCTCAAGATTGGTATTTAGGCAGTGTGTTCCATATCCCAGGGCCACAATAATTACAGGTATAAACTTGAACTTGTAATCTGGATAGAGTAACTGCAGATTTCCCAATAGTTCAGCATAGGTTTTCTCTTTTTCCACTAATCTTCAGCTTTATATTAACATCCGCTGGGCATCTAATTTCCACAACTGTACACAGTTTCTCTTCTCTATCCGAAATCATTATATCAGGCCTGTTGTTCTTACATTTTATTGTAGTCTTCACTGGGACATTCCACCAGTATTCCGTTTTATTATGAATGGCTATGGCTTCTACCATATTGTGGGTTCTTATTTCTTTGTCCTCGGCATTATCCTTCCGACTGATTTAATTACAGAGTGTCCTAGCTACAACATCATGTTTCATCGGTAGATAATACCGTGATGACATTTTCGGACAAATGCTTGTGATGTGGGTGATATCTTCAGTGCGAACTCCAGAAAGTTTGCATAAGTTGCCCCATTTTACTGCTTTTTCTGCATATTTATCCCTTTTGTGCATCTGGCACTTGGTTGATATTTCCTGTTCTTGGATTGCAAATTCATGCCCTTCAAAGTGAGAGGTAATAATCCGGCTATTGGTCCATATTAAACTGCGTTGATGATCGATGTTACTATCTTCAAGTAGCTTTCTACTAACATATTCATGCATAGTCTTCTGCTCATACAGGCTCATCCTTCCATCTGATGATACGTCGCAGTAGAGTCGTGCGACTTCTTTTAGCACGTATTCGAGGTTATCAGACAAAAAGTGTTGCTCAAGGAGCTGCATTCCGAGTCTGATGATGTTAAGAGCCTCATGGATGCAAACTTGGTCAAGGGGTGTATGCATGTGTGTATGTTTGTACGTTTGTATGTTTGTTTGTTTGCATGCATATGTTTATATGAAAACATAATTATATCTGAACATACTGTATATGTGTATATACGTATAAACTTATATGTGCATAATGCAAACACACACGCACACGCACTGATATACACATACATATTAATGAGTATACACACACATATGCATAAATACATACATATATTCCCACGCACGCCGCGAATATTGCACCATTGTTTCCAGTTATGTTGGCCAAGCCGCATGTTGTGTCAAAATCTCAGCAGTATATCTCTCTCACTATGTAATTATTGACGTTGTTATCTGTAAAAAGCCTATGCGCTATTTCTCTATATGCGATAAAAAATTCTTCTGATAAATGTTCACCTGTGTTCTTCAGATACTTCCACACGCAGCCCAAGAAACATACTGTCATTCATCACCTCAACCAGTCGCCACCACAGACCAGCCCAACCACCCACAGCCCGCGAGAAGCTCATAGATCAAATATAAATATTAATATGTTTTACTATGTCTGTTAGTGTGATAAATCTACTGCACTTTCATATGGTTAGCTAAATCGTCAAAATTGAATTATTAAATATAATGTCTTTGTTAGAAAGTTCATACTTTATACATAACATTTCACAAAAATTCGGTTTCATTATTTATAGAAAAAGCTTCATATATTCAGTCACATGGAAAATTCTTCCAGCAACAATTTTTGAGCACTCAAATCGAAATGCACACACTGTCGCATCTCAAAGTTTAGCCGCTACCAGTATTTGCACGTATATGTATATACGTATATATTCGTTTATATATGTATATACATTATTCACATACACATACACATCTGCGCGTGCAAGCTTTTGCGTATACCCATAATTAAACAATACTGTCAGAACTTTTAGAGGCATACATCACACTCTTGTATACGCTTCGTAAACTCCCAGCTCTATTTCTGCATGTGCTTAGAACATATTACGTGCAGCTGTATATATATATATATATATATATATATATATATATATATACATATATACGCACACACAGAAAGATGGAGAGAAAGAGAGGCATATGATCATGTATAGATATAGATTTGTAAATTTATTTGCATATTTCTACACGTAAAGTCATATCCACCTGCGTATGCACACATATATTTTTTGCATTATCCTTATATTTCTAACAGAATATTTTGCTGCGATATGCACCACAAATCCTTCTTTCACTTATGGTTGACGCTGGCTTATTTTCTCATTTTATTCTTTGCTGTTCCCTGAACCCATTTCGTTCTCATGCTGAAGCGGAAAACCTACTGATTCTATACGATCTCTCTGCCCTCTCAGGCTTCCTCTCTCAAATCATAGAGCGCTCTTCAGCGTAGAAGCAGAAACTCATTTAGCTTTGTAGCAGAGACTGCATTCATATTCGCATATCAACGGAAAAGTTTGTTTCTTTATCCTTCGATTCAGTTAACCCAGAAGTAGTGATTTATATGTTTATGGACACTAAACATTCCATGTTGTTTTATATAGTTCCATTTAAGCGCATTTTGTACTGTCTTTATTGACTCGCATAAAGTAAAATAACTTGCTATTTTGTATTTCATAACAATATTATCATTTGGTATTTGGTCGCATTTATGTCCTTTTACAAACTTTTAAGGTTTTCCACATATCGAGTAAAATCAAATCTATTTTTAGAGTTCTTAAATTTAGCGAAGTTGTTGCCTTCATTGAAATGTGAAATTAATATTTACAGAATTTTAGTTTGGAAATTATGGCATTAGGAAATTTCTTCGGCACAGCATATTGTTTTGTGTGTTTGGAAAGCTCTATGAGAGTTAAAATGTACTGGCACATATGTCTTAACAGATTTTCCCAATGTCTCCTAGTCATTCTAAAGCTTAGATTATTACGTATGAATAAGGTTCTCAGAATGTTCAATGTGATATAGGTCTATGCTGATAATGTATTTGCCACATCCTTAGTGTTCCTATCCCCTGTTAGGCTCTACATATACGCGCACACACACACACACACTCACACACACACAAACACACACACATACACACACACGTATATAAGAGATGGAGTTGGAAATAGCACAGAAGTAAGTGTAATGTATTTCAATTTAAGAAGGAATTTTAAAAAAATGATTTTAAAATTATATAAAGAAAATATAACCGGTTTCTATGATGAAGTCTCATCTTATCAAAAGCATCAGTAAAAATTTGTAAATCTTTGAAGTAAATGCAGTTTATCTTCTGTCTGGGAGTCAAGAACATGTCTGGATATTTTTCGTTGAAGTCTTCTTTAAATATAGTTTGGTATAGAGTTCAAAGTGATAGAGAGTAAGTGAAGGTTTGTCTATTGTCTAAAAGAAATATGTATCCACCTGCGCGCGCGCGCGTGTCCCCTTTCAATATGTTTGGAATATAACCAGCTGTGTGTTGATGGATGTGTGTGTTGTGATGAATGTCTTGTTGAAGAAAGAATTCGAATTTTTTCTTTGTGTTAGATGTATTCTTTTGAGTGTCTCCTCCTGTATGTATGTGTGTACTCACCAGCTGTGATTATGTGAGTTCGTGTGCGTGAGTTAATGTGTGTGAGAGATAGAGAAAGATTGTGTGCAGGTGTGTTGTGTTTGTGCATGTGTGTGAGTGTTTTTTCTTGCGATGTTTTCTTTTGAGTGTATGCGTGTGTGTATCTATGCGTTTGTGTGTGTGCGTTTGAGTGTGTGCCTACAGAGTGGTGTATGTACAGAGTTGTGTCTGTTTGTGTGTTTCTGTGATGTTTTCTTTTGTATGTGTGTGTGTGAGTGTATTTGTGTGTGAGTGTGTTTGTTTGTGTGTGTGTGTATTTGTCTGTGTGTGTAGTCATATATATATATATATATATACAGGAAAAAAGGTTTAGGAAATGATGGGAAGTAGTTTTCAAAACGATAATATGTATCAAATTGTTTTTTATGTGTCTGTTCTTATTTATTGGTTGGAAATGGTTTGGTCTATATTTAATTGTGGTCTATACTTGTTTTCTGTATGTCAGTAGGTCATTTTCTTCTAGGAACATTATCAACTTCTTTCTGATGATTCGCTCCATGACTTTACTGATATACGAAATCAGATAGATTAGCCTGTAGTTTTTGGCCTCTGCTCTGCTTCCACCTTTGTGGAATAGGGCATATAATGCCTTCTTTCAGCTTTTTAAGAAGCGTACCACTTGCAAGGAAATTTTGGAAAAGTATCTGAAGTGGTTTCACTAAAGCCCGCTTACATGACTTTAGAAGAATAGCTGGGAAGCCATTAGGGCCAGCGGCGGAGTATGAGCTCATTTCATTTATGGCCGCTGTTACATCTGTTTCCTGACTGTTGATGCAATCGATGGCTGGCGCCGCATTTTTAGAGCTGCAGTTTCAAAGATTGCAGCCGGATTTTTTTATCTGCTTGTGTCAAAGTGAGGAATGTGAAGACACTTTTAAATTGTTCACTGAGTATTTCACTTATTCTTCTTGGGTCCACCGTCATTGAGCTATTCCCTTGGCACAATGGTCTCATTTGATATTATATTTGTGAATTCATAGAAAGCTTTGGAATTTGATTTTATACTTTCCACAGCCTTTTTTTTCTCTCTCTACGTTTATGTGTGTGTGTGTGTGTTTGTGTCAGTGTTTGTCCACACATCACATCACTTGTCAACAGAAGTTGGTGGTTTATATCCCCGTAACTTGACGGTTTGGCAAAAGAAACGGACAGAATAAGTACTGAGCTTTCAAAGAATAAGTGCTGAGGTCGATTTCTTCGATTAAAAAGCCAGTATGGTCGCTGTCAAATGACTGAAACGAGTAAAATAATAAAAAATTACATACGCGTATGTTTGCATAGTTATAATGTAGATATAAATATATATACACATGCATACACACCCTGAAAATCACATAAACCACACCCACATATACACGCACACAAATGCATACCCAGTACAAACACGCACAGTACGCACACGCATACACACGCACAGTACGTACACGCACACACATACGCATACATATACCGCCATGATAAACGTAATACACGGACATACACACAGTCCCTGACATATACAACACATCCACACACACATAAATACATATGCACGCACACACACACGTACATATGCACACTCATACACGCACACCACCGCCACCAACCGGACAATAACAACACTACAAACATGCATACACATACACGCCGGACCAACATAACACACACAAACATACACAAGCATATATATACACACACAGAATCGTGCACATCCACACGCACACACACTCATACCCTCTTCAACCAGTCGAAAAACCACCGAACCATGACAGACTAGCCCAGAAATGAAAAAGTCCTTTTGATTCCACAAACAATTCGAAGTCAGATCATGTGACTGCTCCCAACAAACTTCTCACACTATTTCTAAAATTCTTGCGAAGCACATATACAAAAATGGAGAGGAAGAAAAAAGGTTGGTCATTCCTCATTCAGTTAGTTTGATGAAGCGTCTTAACTAGCTTACTCACCACATCAGTACTCCATAGCGTGTAGTTTTCCTTTTCTCAAAACAAACCATGTTACACTTATTTCTAGAATACTAATTCTTCATTTATTGCTTTATTTGCCATGAGTTATTTAGTAGTTATTTATTAAAACTAATGCACGAACTTGTACGCTTCCTTTAGCTTATCATTAAGGGCAATATTGTATTATTCACATGTTTATAATTCAATTAAAGCTAATGTTAAGGTAGCTGTTGTTGAAAAAAAAAAGAAAAAAAAACAACTTTCCTTTAATGGTTAACTCTGATAAAATAAAAATCAATGTTGTCGTATGATACATTTGATGACTGCTCCTGGGTTAGAATTTTTAACCCAGGTTGATTTATACGTTGTTATATTACATTCACTCACACGCATGAATGTACAGAAATTGCTCGAAATAATGGTTTCAAATTTTGCCCCAAGACCGACAAGGGGCGTAATTCATTACATTAAACCTATGGATTTCACCCCAATGGATTAAATGCATAGACGAACTTGGCGGAATTTGAACCCAGAACATACAGGCAAACAAAATGACGCTAACAATTTGAGCAGGTGTGGTAACAGTTCTGCCATCTCGCTGCCTGAAAACTACATTATGTAAAGTAATATGCATGGTTGTACATGTGTGTATGTGTGTATATATATATATATATATATAT
>NC_068983.1:140766688-140768424 GCF_001194135.2 Octopus bimaculoides | reverse complement strand
TGAAATATCAAAACTAGCAACCGGCAATGTAAAAGAAAAAATGCGCGAACTATGGATCAAAGATATCTCCAGAGAAGAGAACAAATCACGAAAATTATGGCAGCAGAAACAACTATTCCTGGATAAATATTCTACCAACTACGGTAAAGAATTTAGAACCCAGAGAAATAACAGTAAAAAAGAACAATCTCACCAAGGTAACAAAAGCCAGAGCATGAGGCAACATAAACGCCCATTCCACCAGGAATCAAAGAGGAACTACGGTAAGAACTCTTCCCCTTTTGTACGCAAACACCCTAAAGTACACATTATAAACAAAAAAACATGAACAAAATAAGTATTTGTCTGATCAGACCATTAGACGTAGGAACACCAGATCATTTTCAAAACCTCAACAAAGATTACCTACAAAAAAACGGGAAAAAAACCGACCTTGGACCGGAAACAATACCAGACCATCCTCTCAGATCACTAAAACCAATACTTACACATTGAAAAAGATGTATTATTCTGAAAATAGGACGGCAAACATAACAACACCAGGTAAAATAACACAACGAAAACACAAACTTCAATTCAACACCAACAAAAATGGTAACCATAAACAGAAAAAAACATTCATTTTTTAATGTCAGGACAACAAACACCGGAGAAAGAAACACTCCAAGAAGTAACATACCCAAAACAACTGGACATATAGATTCTAAGATAATTAATCTTTCCAGAAGAGATCTTGACAATGATGAAACCCAACTTCTGTTAAAAGGCCTGAAATTTACACCTACACCAACAGTCAACCACCATGAACTAAAGGAAGATATCCAGAAATTCTGTCGCAAATTACGACTTGTTGAATTCTTCACCACCAATAGTAATAATAAAAATAATAATGAAACCGAAGATTCTTTAGTGAGGAATAAATCAAATTTCACCCCACCAAAAGGCAGAAATATCTACCTTCACCAATATATTGACACCCTATCAAACGTCCCTCTAAAACAAAATACCAAAGTTAGGCCGAACATTAACAAATCAGAGATATCTGCACTTAAACGCATACAAAACGATGAAACAATAATAATTAAACAAGCAGATAAAGGGGGTGCAATCGTCATCATGGATGTGGAATACTACAAGGATTTCGTTGAGGAACAACTAAAGGATACAACCTTCTATTCTGAAATACCCTCGAACATAGACCACCACATCATGAATAAGATCAACCACCTAGTTTCTAAACACTACAACTCACTCACTGACAATGAAAGAGACAGCATCACCAACTTCGAACCAAAACCCGGTAACTTTTACGGCTTACCCAAAATACATAAGTCAGAAGATATTCAACAGGCAGTAAAAGAACAAGGAAGTGAATACATAAAAGTGCTACATCCAAAAAATTTAAAACTTAGACCAATTATAGCTGACCCAATATGCCCTACTCACCGTCTAAGCAATTTCATCGACATTCTTTTGAAGCCACTATGTACATACATACCCAGTTTCATTCGGGATGACATCGACTTTTTATCCCAGCTTCCCAAAACCACTGAAACAAATTCAATCCTACTGAGCTTTGATGTAGTAAGCCTATACACAAATATCCCACATGATTTAGGAATAAAGGCGGTTGAATACTGGGTAGACAAACACAGAGAAGCAATTCCCAACAGTTACACGGTGACATTTATACTAGAATCAGTGAGACTTATCCTGGAAAATAAAACTTTCTTCTT
>NC_068983.1:140763362-140765168 GCF_001194135.2 Octopus bimaculoides | reverse complement strand
TGTCTCTGTCTCTCTTGTTTACTCTTGTGGGTTCGTGGGTTCAAGGTCGTTGTGAATTCTTGGCAGAGCAGAAGAAGAAGAAGAAGAAGAAGGGGGAGGAGGAGGAGGAGACGAAGAAGAAGAAGAAGAAGAAGAAGAAGAAGGAGGAGGAGGAGGAGACGAAGAAGAAGAACAAGAAGCAGAAGAAGAAGAAGCAGAACAAGAAGAAGAAGAAGAAGAAGAAGAAGAAGAAGAAGAAGAAGAAGAAAGCGAGAGTGCCATGATAGTAGTAGGATGTTAAATGGTCAAGTGCCCTGAAAGTGACTTGTTGTGGATGGTCATTATGATTGAATTCTTGAGACATCTCTTTTGAATGTATTGTTTATAATATATGCGTAGGTGTTATTCTAAACAGCAATAGTAAGGAAGAAGGTGGCGAAGATGAAGAAGACGAAGAAGAAGGAGAAAGAGAAGAGAGAATAATAAGGGAATGCAGGTGGTATGATAGTAATAAAATGTTAAATGGTCAAGTAACCTAAAATTGACTCGTTGTGCATTACAGCAGTGATTGGGACAATTTTTTTAATGAATTCTTGGGTATCTTGAATGTATCATTTTTAATATTTGCTTGTGTGTTTGTGTTACTCTAAGGCAGTGGTGGATATGTCATTTGTTGTAAATGCGTTCAAAAGGGGTCTGTATTTTGTAATAAAAAGTGTCTCTTTACTAATTCGTCGGCTACAGGTTGTATCGTCCCTGAATTGGTATAGGGGAAACATTCCAAAGCTTGGATTTTTGACATTGGCGCAAATTTCGATGTGTTGGTTGAATGCTATCTTTCTGTTTTTGGGGATTTTGATCTGGTATCTGTGCAGAGCCATCCTTTGACGTAGATTGTTTTTTGCTTGGCGTATGTATTGCTCTTCATACCCAGAGGAGGTTAGTGCGTATATCAGGTTCTTCGAAGCACATGTGAAGCTGTTTTTCACTGTGAAACGTTGTCCCTGTTTGAATGAGAACTCTGATCCCTCAATTAAATTGACGCATATCCTACAGTTGGGTCTTCCTCATTTTTTTACTGATGGCTTCCGTGAGCGTATTCGGAGTTGTGTTAGGAGACTTTTCATAGATTTGGGTTGTCTCTTGCTTTTTATGATGGTGTGTGTTTGGAGGATTTAGTTCATTCTGTGGTCCTTTTTAGCAGAGGAATGTTTTGAAGGATGGTATCGAAGGCTTAATTGTTAAGAGGGTTGTGTGTGGAGATGTATGGTAGGGCTTTTGGTTGTAAATACTTCATTAATTTGGGATGTCTGAGTTCGTGGATGTTGAGTTGTAGGGCACGTTGAAAGCATATATCAATTAGTGAAGGTGGGTAATTCCTGGTGATGAGTGTATCCTTTAGTTCATGTAGTCGTGTGTCTCTTGTGCTTGCATTAGAAACTATAGTACATATCCTTTTTGCAAGGTTGAAGGGGATATTCATTCTGGTGTGGCTGGGGTGGAATGAGTTGAACGGTAGACATTGCTTGGAGTCCGTGGGCTTATAGTATATATCTGTTTCTATTACGTTGTTAGATTTCTTAATGAGCATGTTGAGGAAGGGAAGTTGTTGATGGCTATATTCCATCGTAAATTGAATGTTTATTTCAAGTCCATTTATAAGTGCTTGGAATACTACACACACACACACACGCACATACACACACACATACACACACACACACACACATATATACGTATGTATGTATGTATGTATGTACATATGTGTATGTGTGTGTATGTGTGCGAATATGTTTGTATGTGTGTATATATATATATATATATATA
>NC_068983.1:140762393-140763352 GCF_001194135.2 Octopus bimaculoides | reverse complement strand
TATGATTTATACCGAGCGCATCATACGAGTTACAACATGTTTAGAGTAGATGTGAATTAAAACCACATATACACAGGCGTAATGAAACTCATACGCATACATACAAATAAATATATGTATAAAGAGAGAAAAGGATAAAGAGAACAATGGCAAAGTTACACGACCTATGTTATAATCCCCACTCTTGTTTATACAATGAATGGGGCAAAACTAGTCGGTATACAGCACGTACTCGGTATTACCTGTATCTTTGGGTTTGGTTGAATCCAATACCCTTCTTAACCTTAGATATAAATATATATATTTCCTAATATATATATATATATGTGTTTGCGCATGTGTGTGTGTGTACACAAACACACACATACACACACACACACACATATATATATATATGCATGTACACAGACATATATTTAAAATTGTATGCGCCTGTGAGTATAGATACGTATGTGTTTGTATTAATGTCTATATATGTGTATATACATCCATATATAACATATTAAGTATAATAGATAAGTTTGTCTGGATATTCGTATTGCAATAATTATTCACAAGCATGTGTAGACGTACTTTCAGGCTCAGCTATGTGCACATAATGATATAGATTTCAAGTTTTATATATATGCTACTTCTAAAACTATTTCGATTTGGATACCTTTTCTTTTTTTTTTTTTGTTATTTCAGAGAAAATAATGAGGAAGAGATCTAAAGGAAATATGGAGAAATTAGAATTACACACGCACTTAAAACATAAAAACCGGATGAAAGTATATTGAAAATGGTAATATTAAATTACAATTAATTTGCAAACTGAAACATAAAGGAACCGAACAATTCATACAGACACACACACATACACACTTGTGTCTGTGAGTGTGTATTTGTGCGTTAGTGTATGTGTCTATGCGAGTTTATATACATATATATATATATATATATATATATATATATATATA
>NC_068983.1:140759081-140762204 GCF_001194135.2 Octopus bimaculoides | reverse complement strand
ATATATATATATATATATATATATATATATATATATATATATATAGGCATGTATTTTAACGGTGCAACATGAGATTGTAATAGTTCACTGTTTTGCGGTCAAATGTCAGCGTTAGCTTTCTTAGTAATGGTACAAATTTGGAGGAGCGTTGCTTGATTTGGACGAGATACAAAACCGTTCATACTTATGAGGATACAAACACATACACCATATTGATTGTATTTTTATATAGATGCATATAACATATCACTGAAATAATACTCGAAGGAGCAATAAGTAATTCAATTTGAATATTAAATATACGTTATTTTTAGTAGGGAACGTTCCTGTGACTTTGAAGATTTAGCTTAGTTTTCATCGTGAGACTTTAAAGTACTTTAGGTTAATTAAGAGTTACATATAGTTTATGGTCATCTTCTTGGAAAGGTCCTCTGTTGCAAATTTGCCATTATATAATTAACTTTGCTAACATACACAGAAAGACATTTTTAGATGAAAGGAAGAAGAATTAATGAGAATTTATGGAGAAAGATGTGGTAGACTAATAGGAACGAGTAGGAAGAGAAAAAAAGGAAGATGAAACCAATTAAATGAAATTTATGTTAAAAAAAGGTATATATGAAAAATTTATATAAAAGGTAGTCAATATTTAGTAATTAAAAGAAATATTTTTTAAGGGCAGAGCGCTGAATACAGGTCAAATATTGCGGTTAGCACTGATATTTTGTGTCCGTGCATATCTTTAGATATTTAGCCTATTACTTTTTCCGCTCCCTCGAAACTCATTATTTTCTCGCTACCCATTTAAACTAATGGCGGGCAGATTTTTTTTAGGCCTCAAAAAACACCTCTGTTGCAGCTAAAATTTGACATTACTAAAATAGATTTATTTATATATATATATATACATATATATATGTGTATATATATACGTGTGTGTGTAAAGATATATGTATATATATAGAGGGCGACGAAAACTAAAGTTACTATAAGGTGAAATACCTGATGTGCGATCATTATTTTTCTATATGAAATGATAAATGCGTATGTGTGTATGTTGTAGGGAGTGTGTGTGTCTGTGTATGCTTGTGTCTGTGCATCGGTATTATCTTGTGCAGATATAGAGATGTATATTATATGATATTGTAGTATGTAATTAATAAAATTCACTGTAGCTTCGAAATGTCACCCTTACAAGTTTTTAAATTGTATAGCTTTGAACAACTTACGAATTGCTAATATTCCCATTTAATGTATTCTGTAATAAATGCTAAAATCTACAGATGTAATAACTCAGCAAAGGTTGTTAGTTTCCCTTATGATTTGGAAGTACTGACCCGTCCCAGCACGTGAGCGCGTTGACATGTCATTATGGCATTATCTTCGGAGAGCGAAAGGGTGGGTACTGACTAATTTTTATACATTATATTCTTGATTTTTATTGAACGCAGATAATAAGCTAACTGTATCTATAAGTCATTCTGATACAAATCCGTCTCTAAAAACGGAAAGTATTCAGCTTTACAGAAATGCAAGAAATTTATACCCGATTCTCCTGCGAAATTTTATTAGTGCTATTTCGGCGATATCAGGACATGTTGAATACAGTATTTATGAAAGTAGCATCATGTCCCTAGCAAACAAATATAACTCTGTCTTACTAACATATTACCAAGGTGTTCGAGTGAGCCATATGTGATATACTAATGAAAGGCATTCAACAAGAAAAAACATCTGGCACAGGATTTACAAGAATAAAACTAAATTATTAAGTGAGAGTTAGTTATCTAGTTTAAAAGTTGACTGTATATAATTTAATGCCGGTAATATCTTAAATGTAATCTTTTTTTTCTAATCCTGTAATAAGGTTGGTATCACAGTGAAGTAAGACATTTTTTATCTTTGCTTTCTTGAATGACTGATGCCAGACGTTAACAATCATAGAAAGCTGTCTGGCATATATATCTGTTGATAATTCGCATGCTATAGTTCATCTTTATCCTATTTCGCTCTTCATAATCATCTTAACAATACAGATAATATAAAATTAGACATAAAAATCAACTATGCAGACGACTCCTATATGATGCAAGACATTACGATTCGCGACTCTATCAATGTTCGCGGAAAAAATTCATGTCCGCCCGGTGGAGAGAAGGTCTCCGGCGAAATATTCTATGTCATCGTAAAGATAATAACGATAGAACACTGTGAGAACCTAGTTGACTTGGTTATAGCTTTCTTTACAGATGCATAATTCTCTAACAGACTGGCAACAACATGCAAGAGGTTTAGTAACTGTAGAGAGATATTTACTATGATATGAACGGCATATAAATTCTCTCTGGGCAATGGGAATTACTTCTAAGACAGTATTCTTTTATTTATCCAATATATTACAAACCAAGGGGAAGAGTAAAAACATTCACCAAATACCTTAATTACTGAAAACTTTCTATAATTTATAAATAGAGTATTTGGAAAGGCAGATATATCAAAATGTTGATCTAATATGGAAAATAACATATGTGATATACTGACACTTCCTTCATCAAAACTTCGAATGGAGAGTTCACACTGCAACAATTTCTCATTTAAATCGCATCAGATAGTAGGTTTTTTGTAGCATAATTACAAATGGTGACTGATACTTTGTCCGGGGTATCACGATCTCGATCGTATTATCTCTCACTACAACAGCAACATTCAACTAATGACAGCAAACAACCACGCTGGCTTCCAACAATTTGTTCAACTATCAAATAGTTATCTCTACAAAATCTGTAATCATGCATCTACGCACAGAATATATAAAAAACGAAAGTATTAAACCTTGGCTTTCACAGTGATGAGTAAGAGAAACTAAATACAAAATACAAACCAGATATACGAAGAAATAGAAAGAGGTGAATGTATACTGCAGAGTAAAATATTTCAGTATATGTCTATATGGAATTATGTACGTCGCAACTCCAGTTTCATTGCGATATTTTGTGTTGCCTGAAATATCACCGTCTTATGAAAATCCTTTCTTGAAATGGAATTTTGTGCAAATAAATAAACTATATACATACATACATACATACATACATACATACATATACATACATACATACATACATA
>NC_068983.1:140752788-140758883 GCF_001194135.2 Octopus bimaculoides | reverse complement strand
ATATATATATATATATATATATATATATACACATATATACATACAGACATACATACATGCACTCATGCATACATACATACAAATATAGGTGCTTGTTTCATGTGTTGGCGTATGTATACAGAAGAGAGAGAGAGGGGGGGAGATACAGTGGGAGAGGATAGGCAACAAAATAACGTCCATGGGAGAAATGTTAAGATGATGTACTTAGACAACATTCATCTGAAACATTCTTAAAGATAGTAACAAAGGGAAAAGAAAAAGAGAAAGGAAGAAATAATACAGATTCGTGAGAAAAGGTGGAAATGCGAGATAACCATTCAATACAAGAATAAAATGGAAAAGATGAGTGACAAGATACAAAATGAAATACACAAGAAGAAAAGGAGATTAAGTATTTTAAGGAGAAATATTCGAGACATTTATTTGATAAAGAAGTACGTAGTTGAGTGAGAGAGCGTGAGGGTACCGTCAACTGTAGAGATCAAACTGAGTTGTTGAAGAATGACAGCAAAGATAATGTATATGAAAGAGACAAAGAGAGAGAAGCAGATATATCAAGATATAAAGGAATACTTTGAGAAAGAGGGGAAAGAAGGAGAGAGAGAGATAGAGAGAGAGCGACAGAGAGTAAAACAACAGATAAACACAAGATAAATAAGAGATAAATAAAATAAGTTATATATTTAGTGATACAATGTTATAGCGATAGAAGCAGTATGAGAGCTGGATATCGCATAACTGTGAGAAAGAAAGCTGATATCGCATGAATGAAATATATGCTGGTGTAATATACTTGAGCATAAAAACAAACATTAAGATGGTTGGTTGCAATGAAAAAATATCTTGACAGTTTGATGAATGATATAAAACTTTGTGTAAGAGGTATTTGCATATTTCTATGCATTGCAGAATATCTTTTGAAAATAATCTTCATAATGATTAGACAATACAATAAAATAAAACGTGGTATAAAAAATTGCAGGACCCGTATGAAATCGATAATTGCACCAAAATTAATGGCAGCAATGACAGATCGAATAACTACGTATAATTTATCTGATTTGGTTTCCTGATTTGGTTTGTCTTTGTGAGTGTAGTGTTAGTAGTATTGATAATATTCTTTGTATTAATTTTTCTCTTGATGTTTATAGTATTTCTTTAATTGTTTGTGTTAATATTAATATTGCTATGGTTGCCTGGTTGAAGCTAGTGGTGATATCGTGTTAGATATATAGATGTCATATATGAAGAAGTTTTAAAAACTGTTGATTTTTTTATTCTCCTCATTGCTACCTTGTTATTTTTTTATTTTTATCCATTGATCAATTTTGTTGTGCAAACAATGCTATCCTTCATTATTTCAGACATTCCTTATCTAAGACTACATTAACACATTAATAAATGTTTGGTATATTGCTTTTCTAGGTTTCATAATTTTATTCTATGTGGATTTCTCTCATTTTCAAGCGGATCCACTGGCTCAGCGAAGGAGTGTTGTGTTAATGCCCCCCAAATCATATCAAGAGTGTGTGTGTATCTGTGGGGGGGGGGGTATTTTTAGTCACTTAAAACACAAAAATCTTCCTTCATATTGTATTCTTTAAGAAATTGAACTCAGCAAACCAACTTGTATTGTATTAATAACACATGAGTTCATCACTGTCGAAGCTGATTTATGACAAAGACATTATATTCATGATTACTCCATTCTTCTATTGAGCATTTCATATCTCGCATTGAATTTTCTTTTGAAAGATGATCAAGTTTATTTAGAGAGAGATGCCTCTGTACTTCTTACTAGATACATCCATCGCCCAAATTATCTCTCCTAAACACATACATGATATGGCTTTATTTGTACCTTTAGCCTGCTACCCAAACGATCAACTCATCATTGTGCAAGCCGCTTGGCGTTCTGTTTTGATTATAGGTCTGCTCAACCACAACTGATCTGAGGCTAAACAACAATGTGAGCAATAAAATCTGAAACACTGCGGATTAGGTTTATTTTATTCTAATTCTAAAAAAATATATTCGCTATTTACTGGGCTGACACTTATTCAAGTGACTGTGGATTCTGCTAGACATGATAAATTGCCTACCTAATCGCAGTCTCAGTAAAAATTTCATTCTTTGGTATCGAATTTGAGACAATTTGTCGGGACATTTTGTTGCGACATCGACTAATTCTTTTTAGCCACTATTATAAAATAAAATTGCTTTTGTTAAAGCAATGAAATGTTTTAAACAGGCAATTTTCTCTGGAGCGTTATATATGCATTATTTTTAAAGCAGTTTGTGATTTTGATGTGTTTGATTGCAATTTTCAGTTGTTCAATGTACCGCATGTAGATTCACTGTTTGTCTCGTGTTGCTGTTAAAGGTTTATGGTTTTCTGTTTATGAAGTGTCATTATTGCCAAAAGTGTTACAGCATATATTATCGTTGGTGAACTCATATCGTAATGAATGAATATATTGCTATATATTTTACGCATATTTCAAGATCCTGTCATCATAAAATTTTATTCTATATAATTTTGGAAAGAACCATATGGTTACTTTATGTAAAAATCGGCAGCTAGTTTAGAATGCAGATGTGGCTATTAAAAATAGACGACTTGACTCATCGTTAAAGTTACGTTATTATGGATTATATAATTTCAACATTCTAATTACTGTTTTGTTATAATTCTTTAACCTATGGTGAAATATGGCTGAGCAGAACTATAAAAAAATGAGGGATTCTTTCGTAAAAATACAATATTTCATTTATTTATTTACTAGGATTCCATTTCAGAGCTTTATGAAAAATATATTGGATATGCGTTCTGAAAGATTTATTTGAATGATATTTCCGGCATGTTGATCAAACATGTGTATGTGTATCATAATCTATACGTAAAAGATACTGCAGGGATAGGCTATCTTTCGAGGTGGGTTGGGGGAAATAGGAATTTTTTAAGTAATCACCTCCAGCTCCACACAACTCCTGTGTTATAAACCTGCGATACATGTGAAGAACGCCGCATTTAGTTTTTATAAAATGCATAATATATTCTTTTATAACATACTTGCTACGGTTTAGTATTTTAATATGATTTAAAGAAATTGTGCAATGAAATGAATGAAATGAATGTGACTGCATTTAGTAAATTCTTAAAAATATTCATATATGTCTGTGCGTGTGTGTGTGTGTGTGTGTGTGTGTATTGTTTTGTATGAAGCCACCCGAATTGTTCTGGGAACAATATGAGCATGTAAGATTCTTTTAGTTATTTTTACTATTCACTTTTCTGTTCAATCTTTCATTGTAGTTATATATCTTCACAATTTTTCTCCTATTATCCTTGTACGATGTTTTTCCTAACTTCAGTAACGCAAAGTATTCTAGTATTTCCTCGAACCTGTATATCTTGTTTGCAACTTGAGCAAATTATTCTAAAACATCCTTCGGTCAACCTTTATCCACACCATAGAATTTTCCTCTTTTACCAAATCTGATTGTTATGACTTGAATACTAATGCCCATTCATCTTTGCCAAAACTGAGATCGGCGATATTTGAAAGCTAGAAATTAATTAAAATTTAATAACAAATAATAAATTTCCTTAATTTGATCCATAATATGGAACTATTTTACTCTAAACGAGGTACGAAAACAATACTGGATATCATGAAGTGGTAGACCGGAAGAAAATGATTGCAAAAATCTGGCGTGGTTTCCTTCATTTCATTGCATTACAACTGATGTTTTAAATTATGGTTAAAATATCACAATATGAACAAGGCTTTCCTATAGCAAACATATTTCTAGTCATTGTTTCATTTGGTTTCTTGGGTAAACTATTTTAGTAAAGCCTCCAATCCACTAATGTATAGAAAGTGTACTGTACCTAGGCTCGTCGGATAATCTGTACATTGTTTCGTTGTTGGACTTATTTTTAACCTAATTTAAAACGACTAACTTGTCCTTGTTTGGTTTTACAGGTGTTCGTTTTGCTGGTGGTTTTCGGTCGTCAGTTTGGCAATAAGTCGCTAGTCGTTTGATCTGTCTGCATTGAAGAAACCCTTGATTTTCGATTGCTTCCATACCTTTCTCCAAGCGACTTGCAAAATCTCATGAATGCTCACATTCTGCTTCAAACAAAACGACAATTTTGTTTAAAAATCGTCTTCATTATATTTTTTGATTACCAAATTTGACAGTAAAAATAGTAAAGGTTTTTCACATAGATATGAGAAACCGAAACCTATTGTCTAGTCCTCGATATATGTATTAGAAAGTGAAACCTACTGTCCAGTCCTTGGTCCCTCTGCTCCTTCATAATACCGTACGGAGACAACGAAAAGTGTTATTGGAAATGTTATAACTCATTGGAATAAACAATATAAAAATAAATAAAATAAAATGATAAGCAATGATAATAATTTCGTAAATTATTGCAATATTTATATGTAATGCGGAATTAGATATTGTGATACTCAGTATTTATGAATCAATTAGTGAATTACATTGGTAAAATATTTCAGTCAATGTCGAAAGCGGTTTCCGTTTTCACAGTGCTGAAAATTCTAATCCACTTTATCATTTTAAGGTGATGTTTCCTTATTTTAAACTACGTAATTAGCATAAGGCAAACATGGATAATATTTATGACTTCTCCAAATTAGAAGCAAATATATTCAACCGGTAATTAAGTTTTGTTTGCCCCTTGCCTTACCTGGAATTTCCATATTCTTTCCAGTGGTTCTCGAGTATAATGTTCCCTCAAATAATCACGGGACACAAAAATTAACATGCAGGTACAGTCGATTTAATTTATACATGTGTCATTGGTATAGATGATAGAATTTAAAAAGTAGGGAAATAACAGAAAATATCAGAAAGCAGGAGAATAGCAAAAATATATATTATAAAACGTGAAAGTTGACTTCTGTGATGCCGCCATTTAAAAACATGGTATTAGGCTAAAATAGGAAGTATTGTCTTCGGAAAATAACGATTATTAACGTTACCAGCTGCGATGCATTCAAGATTTAATTTCCTCGTTTATAACAATAGTACTTCACACAAGAAATCTAAACGATTTTGTGGAGTGACAAGATAACTGATAAGAGTTGATGACAAAGCAAATGCTGTCAACGTTTATAAGGGCAGACTTCATCATGGTTGTGAGAATATATCTTGCAATTGTATCCGCCATGTATGACTGCAAGCAGTCTTTTCCTAATAACAATGCACCTGCGCAGATACATTCTAGAAATGAAAGACTATCGTTTTATTGGAAAACAGAATGTGACCTTTAGCTTCATTTCATTTCATATATGCAATGAAGGTGTGTTGATTTAGCAAAAACCTATTAATTCACTATCTTATTTATTTGCTTCAATACTGCCTGTTCCAAAAAATAGAAAATTCTAGATGAAAACAAATAAATGAAGTTTAAGAAGAATTAAAATTTTCGCAAGCAGCAATTTGAACATAAGGCGTAGTTCAGTTAAAAGATAGTCAGGTCAGACTCACAGCAGTTTTTTTTTTATTTTGGACTCTTATATTTGGACTCTTATACATATTATGCTATGTAATTCTGTAATATATTAAAAACTAAGAGTAGATTTGCGTATAATGAAGGTTTAGACGGATTGATTGTGAAAAGTATAAAATATTTAATTGATTGGTCATGTGACGAGGACGTCGAAGGCGCTTAAGCAGATATATATGACAAATAAAATGAAAGGGACGTTTGTAATAGAAAGGATATAGTGCGCCATTTATTTTCGATGTTCAGAATTCAAAATCACAGTTTCATGCCACCACAATTAATGCAGGACTTAATTCGAGCCTAATGCCTACTTAAATGGAAATTACCATTTGATTTATGGTAGAAATGTATATGATTATATATGCTATCAAGACTTCACCATCGGGGTCTTACAATGCTAACAATTTAGAAACTACAAAGTTATTTCTATGTGATTAAGACACTATCAATTCAGCTCTTGCGCTGCATAATGACTGGTATACATATCTCTCACACACACACACTCTCTCTCTCTCTCTCTTTCTCTGTGTGTGTGTCTCTCTCTCTCTCT
>NC_068983.1:140750310-140752778 GCF_001194135.2 Octopus bimaculoides | reverse complement strand
CTCTCTCTCTCTCTCTCTCTATATATATATATATATATATATATATATACCTATCTGCCTGTATGCCTCTCAGTCTATCTATCTATCTATCTATCTATCTATCTATCTATCTATCCCAATCCAACATATACATTAAATTTATATGGATATTCGCCTGCATTGTACTTTCACTTTTCATCGTTTCATGATCTCATTGTAGTTTTCCCAAGTTTATCCTACTCTTGTTACACTTTTAGTCTTATTCCATAGAATACAGTACATGAAATATCATATCAACTAACATTTGCTATGTCTTTGAGCACCAAACTAAATCCCCACCACCTTTTTTCTTCGTAACCTATTGCTGTGTATGACTATCATCCACATTAGTATGTGTACGTGTGAGAGCCCGTATTTCTATGCAAATCTATTTATGTACATCTATATTAATTTGTAAACGTGTATATATATATATATATATATATATATATATATGTGTGTGTGTGTGTGTGTGTGTGTGTGTGTGTGTGTGTGTGTGTGTGTGTGTGTGTGTGTGTGTGTGTGTGTGTGTGTGTGTGTGTGTGTGTGCGTGCGTGTGTGCGCGCGCGTGCGTGTGTGTGTGTGTGTAGTAGGTATAGGCATCCGTCGGTCTTGAGAGACCATGGGTCTGCGCCCGTAGAAGTTGTACCAGCTACTGATAGTGGTGTAACGTCTGCTATGGCTGTAGAGAGCCACACGGGAATGACAGTCAAGCATTTAGCGACTGCATTTAAAGAGCTCTCTACCGGCGCAACTGGTTTTTACTTTCGTTGAGTGCACTTTTGTTTGGTTGAAAGTTCCTTCTTCTTTTCCTTCGCTTGACCCCTTTCCGCAGTATTTGTCTCTAGCGTGGGTGATCATTTGGAACCTCTTCCTATTTCAGAACATCCTGATCCTTGAAACGAAGATGAGATCATCCTCGTTCTCTTGGACCGGTGGTCAATTCCCCATGCAAGAGGCCTCTTGGAATCCTCCCCTCCGTCATGTGATGTACATGACCGAGCCAGCGCAGACGACACTTCTGGGTATTGGTGAATATATTTGGTACCCTGGTGTAGTTAAGGACTTTGGTGCTGATGATGCGGTTGGTTCACTTGATATCCAAGATGCGAAATTACAATAGTGAAAGATGCTGAGACGTCAATCCTATCGGGAGTAGAGGTTCCATGTCTCACTGCCGTAAAATAGTGTACTGTCGATGCACGCTTTATAGATAGCAATCTTGATGTTATCATGATTCCCTCTCACTGACGGCTGCTATCATCATCCTCATCATAGAAAACAATCTTGTCAGTCATCGACATTCAGTCACTTTTAGATGTTCAACAGTAAGCCTGTTCTTTTCCTCCGTTAAATTTATTCTGTTTCTTATATAGCAATGTATTTCTATATATATATATATATATATCTAAAGCTGGTTCAGGCTGACACAGCGTGATCTGGTTCGAATAAAACATGCTGACTTTTTTTATTTATTGCCTTGATCCCTATATGTCCCAACTTGCTTCTGTTCTTCCCCCTAACCTCCACCAAACTACTCAGGCAGCTTTTGTGACTAGTGGCTCGCAGCAAGGTTTTCTCTTCGGGCAACAGCGCGAAAATAAAAATAAAATAACAATAACAATAGTATTAAGCAGCAGTAACGTCCATGCTGACTTTTCATCGTCTTAAACTGAACTTCTACTAAAGTTCTTTGTCTTCCAAATATGTAGCCCTCTCTCACAGACCCCCCCTCTCTTTCTCTTTAATCGTCGCTGTCAGCGACTAAACCGGAAAATCTACTGAACTTGTTTTGTGAGGATAATGTTTTTCTTGCTATTTGGTCAAGCTGCAGGATTAAATAGGTGCTCGGGTTGACTCCTTCAAGGACTTGATATACATACATGCATACATAGTAATTATTTAAGCATTGGCACGTTCACTGCCTATGGCAACCTGACGTCATTCACAGCATTTTTACAGTTGTTGCTGGATCAACCTTAGAAATTCTACAGTCTTCTTCAAGTATATAACAAATAATACAGACGGAAAAGAGAACATACGAGAAACTTTATTGCTCGCCAAGATCGTTTCGACCCATCATACACCGATCCATCACGGGCGGGATACTGTGCAACTGGTTGTGAAGCATCCCTCTGTCCAAAAGTCTTTCGTCATGCGATTTTACAAGGAATATCTCGTTAAGAAAACCCTTTTTTGCTCGGTTCTAATACGGTTTGTTATATTAAACAAATCTTGTAATTATCTACGATACGCTAAAATAGTGTCTACTCACCTTTTGGATGTATACACATATACACACCCACATTTGCACGTACACATATATGCACGTACACACAAATATATATGGAATCGTATTTGCATGCTATATATGCTTTTACATGCACACGTAGATACAAAAAGCCTCACTCGCTCGCATATATATATATATATATATATATATATATATA
>NC_068983.1:140748724-140749217 GCF_001194135.2 Octopus bimaculoides | reverse complement strand
ATATATATATATATATATATATATATATATATATATATATATATACATATTACTATCACTTCGTAAATATGTAACAAATATATAAAACAGAGTCTCAGATGTGAAGAACACACAACAGACCTAACACATAGAATTCAAACAGTCGTATATATTTGCAATTTTATATTCATGCTACAACAATACGTTTCATTTAATTCCATTTATGCCAGGCTGCAAAACAAAAACACAAATATTGCCATATTTTATTGATTCAAGAAACTTCAGCGATTCTTTTATTCCTCTATTTTTTTGTTGTTGTTATTTTCATCTTTTAAATAAAATATATGAAAAAAGTAACGTATAACGACTGAATACAATCATATGTTATTCAATGAACTATATACGTTCAATTTTCAAATGTTTGTTTTCCTCCTGAAAAACAATATACATATATACATAATACACATATATATTTATGGGCATACATATATACACATATCTGTATATATATATA
>NC_068983.1:140746830-140748025 GCF_001194135.2 Octopus bimaculoides | reverse complement strand
ATATATATATATATATATATATATATACATACATGCACAAACACACACATACATAAACACACACACACGCGCATACATATGTATAAGTATGCCTGTATCTATGATTATGCCTCATACATACATTTTAGAAGCCTACATTTTTTTACTGTAAACATTTTAAAAATTGATGAAAATACATAGAAACAGTTTTTTTTTTTGCTTCTATTTCTCTGAACTAATGAGATATTGTTTTATTTATCAAACAGATATTTATATGTAACCCTGTTATTATTTTTATATATATTGAAAAAAATCTGCTATTATATCTGCTGTATAAACCCACTACCAGTCGCAAAATAGGAATTACAATATACAGTCAGTTTTTCCGTCTACCTATTGCAGAGAAGAGGAGGAGAGATTTGCAACTGACTGAATGCATTAGGTGTCTGATTACCCGGTGGGGCGTCGACGCCATATAGCACCTCTACTCCATCTGTTCTGTTACGCTTTATTCACGGCCAAACAATGGATATGAAAACATTTCATTATAAATATGTAAATAAGTACCTGAGATGAGATTTTCATATACATTCGATTGCCTGTTTCAAACAAGAAAGAAAGCATTTCTCTCTCTCTCCTTCCCTCTCTTTATATACATACATATACACATGCCCTCACACACACACACACACAAACACACACACACACACACATACACACACACACACACACACAAACACACACACACACACACATCTCTAACGTTCTGGTGTTCACCACTGAAGATGGGCACAAATAGCTCGAAACCGTTCCGACTGGTGATCCCATCATCTGCTAAAAGATGCTAGGGGTTCGATCACCAGCTTGAAGTATATACCGGGTGCAGATTGCCCCGATAACTCTGCCTGCAATTAAAAGCCATATTGCTGTGGAGATAAACATTACTTCTCAGTATAGTTTACTATTTTCTTATTGAGATTTTCTAACGAAATACTTTGCAATGTAACTACACACGTGCTGTTGACGATTGTATTTTTTTTTCTTTTTTGGACTTTTCCCTTTCTCCAATTCGACGAAGAGTTATGCTCGAAACGTTAAACTCTCTCTCTGTTTCCACCGAGCGTCAGGCTAATACAATCCTTGTGCACGTTCCCTTGCTTTCTGTTAATTTTATAATTCGTTTATTAGAATTGATTGATTATTTAATTTGAAAAGG
>NC_068983.1:140740345-140745892 GCF_001194135.2 Octopus bimaculoides | reverse complement strand
ATGTATGTATGTATGTATGTGTGTGTGTATGTGTGTGTGTGTCTGTATAAGGGTCAACAGAAATGCCATATTTTACTGATCGAAATTTAGTATTGGAGATAAGCTAACATCTCTACCATGCAGTACGAAAGCCCCTACAAGGTGCTGAATCTCCAGTTAATCTACTTTGCAGTAACATTATGATTACGCAAGGTAGGACCATTCACCCTTTCCTCCATGAGATTGTTACGGTCTACCTCCTATTTAATGACCTCACCATCAAACAAAAGTGTTTAAGGAATAGGAAAGCTTGTATCTCGCAGACAGTGATCAAGTAATGAGCATGCCTTTACAACTTCATACTACTTGAGGCTGTTCAAGGTAAAGTTGTTTTGCATGGAAATGCAAATAAGACTGGATACATAACCATGAATAAAACGCAAACTACCTTCCTAATGGCTCCAACGGTGACACATAACTTAGCAAGATCATCGAGTCATCTATACCCAACAGTGATAAAGATTTCCTTGCACGCATAGACCTACTGCAAACTCTAAAACATGTGATGATGATATATTTCAGAACCAAATCACAAGACATGTGTAGCAAGCAAACTTTTCTATTGAACGGAAGCCTGATGTATACAGTAGCTTCAAGTAAGCTTTGAAAATACATACGCCTAGTTTCTCACGAATACTCAAAACATTTCATGGTATGAGTACAAAACAATTCATTGCATACTCTGCAATGTCTGACGTTATTGTTCAACGCAAAGTAGGTTTTGCTGGCTACGGTTATCGGACAGAGAAACAAGTTATTTTTAGTAATTAAAATCTGAAGACACCACCATATGCCCAATAGCATATAACTTACTGTTTTGTCGGCAAATAATACTTACCAATATGGTGTCAATCGTGTTTCTTTTCCCAAAATGTTCAGAAACAAACTTATATGTAGGTTTGCACGACTTGATTGCCTATGTGTCATGTCAGTGCGTATGATAATATAAAGTTTCTTTATTCAATCAACGATTTCATTTCATGTATTTTTGGGAGTTGCTTACATTTCTTACTAGTGGCCTTGAAAAAACAAACATATACATTTTCCCCCTCTTACGTACATCGTGGCTTGAAGGAATCAAACTTGTACACAATGTCAGTGCATGCGATTACTCACCCCATTAAATCGTATGTTTTATATCTTGGTTTATAAAAATATTATATTTAGAAAGGCAGATCTAGATTGGTGACTTAGTAAATCGAATTCTTGGTCACAGCGAGCGCCGGAGGGATTCATAGCCCACACAGATTAGGTTACATTTGCATTTGTCACAAAATCACATGAACTCGGTTCTGCTTTACGTTAACAATACGAGAATATTTACGTATACGAGTAAACTATGATAGAATATATTTCCGTTTACTCGATATAAAGTAACCGAGAAGAATTGCGGCTAGAGGTGCCTTTCCATTGTAGATCTGTTTACGAAGAGAGTTAACCTTGCATGTTATTTACACATTAATCAGTTATGCAATCTATATAATGTTGGAAGATTACTTTCTATGCTACATATTAAGAGTAAGTTACATCGAAATATTTAGACTTAAATGTTTTCTAGAAACGCTATATGTGAGCTTCTTATCAATGACTGTTGAAGATATTTTATGGTAATTTATGGAATATGAAGTTTACAATAGAAATTAACGTTACTAGTGATATAACTGAATCTCATTTAGAACTAGTTATATTACAAAAAAAGAATTCTAGTATAGAAAATTTCAGCTTTTATTGGCGACTTGGCATTAATAGAAATATAATCAAACTAAAGAAAGGGGTGAGAAGCAGCTTCTTTCACGATAGCGTTTATAAAGGTATTAGCAATATAAGTCTTCTGGCAGATTTTACTATTCTTCTTATTAAACATGGAAGGTTAATGGAATGAAATATTGGTGAATAAGAGTGAGAAATTTAATGTATATTATCGAATAAATTCAAACAAAGCATATCTATTTAAAATAGATGTCATGCAAATTTCAGAATAATTACATTTAATGAGGTAATGATAATATTAATTACAATAATAATGAAAATAATAACAAAAACAACGATATTAATTATGTTGATGATGATTATAAGAATAACAACACCAATAATGATAACATTAATACTTCCTACTAGAGACAGAAGGCCTGAAAATTTGGAAAGTTGGCTAGTTGATTACATTGACCCCAGTACTCAACTGGTATTATATTTCATCGAATCTAAATGGCTTAAACGCAAAGTCGATATCGGTGGAATTTGAACTCAGAACGTAAAGATGGACCAAATGCCGTCAAAAATGTTTATCCGGCATACTAACAATTCTGACAGTTCGCCACCTAATGATGTTGATGACGAAATAGAAGACGATAACAATTATAGTGAGAGTGCTTTGAAAAAATATCCACATGTATGCATTGCTGGGCTAGTGAAAAAGTTTATGAAAAATCTTTTGTAGTTCTGCGCAATTTCGTACAAGTCCGCGTGACAAAAGTCTCAATTTGTGAACGTCATTCCTTAATTTTGCCCAACCTAGTATTTCTGGATAATATCCGTAGTCCAAGAACCGAAATATATGTGAAATGACCCTGATAATTCTCTTCGATGTCAGACTTTTCCTGAAATTTCTTCATCGCTGTTTGTAACGTCGACTGCTTAGAATGACTGGCAGAAGGCTGTGAACCACTGATATCATTCTACAGGTGACGCCACACATTGGTAAATGCTACTCTAGAAACTGTAGCTCTGTCAGTGAGACTAAGTGTGGGAAGTCGTGTCTTACAAAAGTCAACTACACTCTCATCGACCAGGATTGTCTGTGGAAGCAGCAGCCATTACAAACTGAAAGTAAAATGAAAATGCAGAGTATATTTAACATGATTATTCGGAAGTGTTGGTGTTTGATGTCCATACTTTTCTTGTGACACAAAAACACTTAAATACTTCTCTGCTCATGCACAAATGCTTCTTTGCCCGCAAATAATTCGGAGATACATCCTCATTTTATGTTGAATAAACACACACATAGATATTTAAGGACATATATAACACGAATATATATTTCTATATTTATATATGGTTGTTGTCTACTCCTTATGCAGAGTCTGACCACCGCTTCTACTTACACCTGAGATCCTTCATCGCGTCCGATGTGGTTTTTTAAACCAGATGATATACTGAAAAGACGCCCACAAAGATTGTATGTCTGATCTGGACCATTATGAGCCGCAGTTAAGTTCTGATCATTGTGAATCTTAAAATGCTCTTTGAGGCCTTCGTAAGATTTGCAAAGATTATGGCATACACAGCATTGAAAGGTCTGCATACATATATAGGTAGAGTAGTTGGTGGAGGTTCGGTTTTCATGGGTCCGCAAAAGAGATATGAGCCCAGCGAAAGAAAGGCATGGTCTATCACAAACTTGGCACACAAATAATCACTGAGATTACCTTCTTGATCGCAAAATTCTTCTTTATATCTCTCTTGAGTCTTGCATGTTTCAGCCTGGCCTCCTCAAAAGCTTTCACTCCATTCACACTATTGTTCGTCAACCAGCTCGATCAGAAGGAAGGGTTTCTATGGCCTTTGTATACATTCAAAGTGATTGCGTCCTTAAACCAGACGTTGTAAGACGTCTTCAGTGTTGTATCTTCCAGTGATAGGCACTCCCTATATTTTGTCTTTGTATTTCTGCATGCCATGCAAAATATATTCCTCCATTTCACTGTTTCTTCTATTTAAAACAATGAAATTGTTACTATGTGTAGGTTACTGTGTGTCTAGCTGTTTGTATTGTTGCATTTAGAGTTCTTTTTCCGGCATTTTAGCTGTGGTTTAGTGTTTGAAAATTTTCTTGGTTTTGCCTTCCTTCCTGCATTGCTCTGAGTTTGGTTATTGTTGCTGCTTTTGTAGTTTGTTTCATTTTCTTGCGTTATTGCGTTAATAACGGAAATTGTGAGCAGTAAAATGAGTATGTCAGAGGTTATGATGTTTCCAGCTATGTCTTTGAGTTATCCAGTCTTAAGACATGACCGGAAATTCGTGGCGTGGCTATTCTCTCTTGCACTGAAAATGATCACTCGCCGGTGCATATTCGCTATGTAATACAATCTCTGAATCATAACGGACTGAATGGGAAGGTGTGCGATCCAAGATAAGATTTAGCATGCCTGTGTTCGTCTTTTGCTGGAGTGAAGCAATTGTTGGAAACCTGGTGTTAGCTGTGCTGTAAAATTATGCCCAAACGGCTGCAGTAGCTCGTAGTACTTTGGGAAAAAGAAGGCATAGGTTTTCTCGTGTCTGGTGTTAAGGTATGCGTAATAGTTGATGTTTCTGCTTCCCACCACAACTCACATTTCATCACGTCTTGTGAAAATGGTTCAGATGAATGCTTTCAGGATTATTAAAAAGCTCACCAAGGGAACCGAATTGGACGTTTATCGATTTGATATAGATTATTTCACAGTTGTCTCAATTTTGTCTTCATCTGGCTCTATGATTTGCCCACATTTAAACTGCGAAATGCAAATGCTTTCACATTGTATCCTCAGCATGACCGGTAATAGAATCATAGCTCTAACTCTAACTTTACATCTGAAGTTTCCCTTGTGAAGAAACAATTGTCATCGCTGAGAGTTTGGTAATATCTGAAAATGAACGAGATTTCTTACATTAACTGCGTGAGTGACACACATGCACATAGAATCGCTGTCAGCTGTAGATGGCGGACATCGTTTTCTCAAAATTTATTGTGTGGTAGTGCCAGCGGTGCACGCTCTGGTTAACGCACTGAGGATACCTTTGCAACTACTGCTACTTTCCTAATTTCAATTGTTCTTCCTTGGTTGCTGTTAAGGTTTTTCTTTCTTTGGCGTCGTTTTGTTACTGTTGATAATGCTTTCATTCATTCAATATCGTCTTTTGTTGCAGATAAGATTTGTTCGCATTCGCTATTGTTGATGCTGTTAATAATTTTAATTCACTGTCTGTATTCCAGTGGTCGTTAATATTTCGCTCTGCTACGATACTTCTGTTGCTGAACTTCCCATATTTGTCGTTATTGTAGTAGACGTTGTTGATGTTATTTCTGCCGCTGTTGTTGTTGCGGTTGGTATTATTGTCGCTGCCACCCATCTTTATGTCATTGATAGACAGAAAGAATTTGTTACTGAAAGTAGTTAACACTAAACTTTTGTATTTTGTTTTGCTTTACATTTACCTCTCAATTTTAGCATTGCTATTAATGGTTTGAATGCTAGATATAGTTGCACGGATCTCTACTTCACTTCTAATTTAATCACAGCTTATATGTGTCACCAAAGTGAAAATACTCACTCTCCTTCCTACACACGCCCAGAAAAGTTTCGAGGAAATCAAATATTTTAAAGCAATCACTAACAGCGATGTTAGTGTTTCAAAGCTTTCTCAAATATCTGAACAATTGAACAATTGCTGCCTTTATACCAAAATTTGAAACATATATATATATAATTCTCTCCCTATATATATATATATATATATATATATATA
>NC_068983.1:140733768-140739842 GCF_001194135.2 Octopus bimaculoides | reverse complement strand
TATTATATTATATTATATTATATTATATTATATACATACATCATTTTCATTTCTTTGAAATTAGATCTGAGGTGATGAATGAATATTTATGTTTATTACATTTTAGACAAGTAGAGGGTCAATAAACTTTGTAACTGTATCTCTAATGGTTTGTTACAAATAAACGATGCTACTTTTTAAGACTGCATCTTATCGTTTAATCGGGGATAATTTAATGTCGAATTCCTGATTAGTGACACCCACACTCATGAAAATTGCCGTTGTGGAGATTTAACCGTTTTAAGTGAATACTGGCAACAATGATTAATGTTCATTTTAGGTAAAGAGCAGTTTTGGCCTGAATAAATAAAACGGCTATAAAATATCACGGTTTGCAATTTACAGTGGAAATAATGATGACCGAGCATCATAACACAAGCATACTTTCACACAAACAAGAACATCCATACACATGCTTTCATTAAAATGCATACCGATATACTTGCAGTCATACATACGTGTACGCAAACACGTACATATACACGAGTGAAAAGCTGACATATGTATTGATACCACACAGTAGCTGCAAGTTTATCGTTAATAATGGTGATAACTAAATATTTTATCTTTAGAAACCTAGTAGCGGACATTAATATACATTTGAAAATAAAGCTCTTATATCATGTTATCTCTATAGCATTACAGCCGTTTGTTTTAAAGACCATAGTTTTAATTCCCTGTGGAATTAATTATGACTGAAGTTTTTAAAAATAAACGCGCATGCGCAAGGATACACTTGTTCATTCACAAAGTAACTCGTGCGCACAAATACGCACGTTCTTCGTTTTTCCTTTTCTCTCAAACCTAAACGTTATTCATACTAATCTTTAAAATCTGAAGCAAAATCTGATTAAAGAATTGCTCCTTGCTTGGAAATTCGAAAATAACTTTATATAAACAAGCATATCTTCAGCATAGGGACAACTGCATCACAAAGACTGGCTGTATCACACCACTGCGAGAATGATTTTCCGAACAACATAAGCGTCTAAAGGCACACGTATACACACACAGATACACCACACACACCCACATGCACACAGACACACACACACACACACACATATGCATAGTTTTCTGTTTGTGTGCGTGCGAGTATATATGTGTGTATGTACATATATGAATGTACATACACACATACCCCCAGCAAGAACAAATTACATATGAAGACCACTATGGTGGACTGCTTCTACGTCAAGGACGGTGTTGCTGCTTTGAGTTCAGATAGCCTAGACTATATGCAAACAAAGGCTACCTACCATGCTTGGATAAAGGCAATACCATTTTCACTCTCTCAAGAAATTCTGTGACAATATCATATCGTTCTTCCTTTAAACTGCTACTGCAAAGATGGACTGCCTTGTACCACTTTCACATTTGATTTTCCAACTCATAAGACTTAACTTCTCTTATTCTCTGTAATTTGTAAGTCAACAATGTTATGCACTAAACACGACATCCAATTTTCCTCCCTTCTCTTTTCTTTATTGTGCATGTCTTGAATTGCTGCACTACGCTAACGAAGACTGCATAAAAAAAAACTATGATGTAAGCGACGAATGGATGGAGATGAACATCAGTGCCAACGCCAATTTACTGGAATATCTGTGATTGTTGGGATAATGGTAGAATTATAATCGACTGCACACGTTGTATAAATGCATGCAACAAAGTGAAAGCTACTAAAATCAACAAAAGAGACAAGTTGTTGTTTTAAAACTTGTAATAGTAACTTTTACATAGAGTGGCATCGATAATCCAAATAAAGAGTTTCTGCACAGTTTGCGCACAATCTCCAATTGTTGAATTGCATTCAAGTGGATTTTGTAGTGTTGAGGTTAATGTAGGAGAAACTCACCATATAGCATGCGCTGATATTGAACCTATAACCACTAGATTAAGAAACGACACTCTTAATTAAAAAGGATTTATCTGAGCTAATAAAGGCTTTATAACTTACTTAGATGTAATTCAAAATAGAGCAGCAGTATAGCCAAATACCAATGACAGAAATCAATAAAAGACAAAGACAAGGAAGGAATATGAAAAGCAATCTGTGTTCTTAGAAGCAAATAATATGAAGCAAGTATTCATTGGAAAACGATGCAGACTTTTTTTTTGAATAAGTAATTGGAAAAACAGATGATAAATCAATGTAGCATTCCAATGAGACGAAAAAAATCTCATCCTGAACAATATTCCGCAAGCCTAAAGAGAAACTAAGTTAACAGGAATAATAACAAACTATATACTTCAGTAAAATCATTCGGCTGAAGGCACGGAGCTACATTTGATATGTACCAGACATATCTACAAAAGGATGAAAATAAAATAAGGATTTGCGTTTAGGTGAGCGCAATGGAATCATCATAAAAAGTGATCGAAAACTTCATTTATGTTTGTCCATTTCCCGCTAAATGATATTTTGTTTAGTAGATAGAAATATATATCTAATCAGGTATTTAGCTTGCGTTAATGGAAATGTTGTTTTGTGTGTATGTGTGTGTGTTTGTGTCTGTGTGTGTGTGTGTGTGTTTGTGTGTGTGTGTGCGTGTGTGCGTGCGTATGTGTGTGTGTGAATAAATGGAAGATTATTTGAGAGAACAATATACATCTAATGAGGTTAGTGACAAGGACATGCTACCATAATCCCAGAAATACAGCTGAAAGCTGACAACCAAACAAATTAAATGTAAAACACAGTCTCACTCAAACATTAGAAACTAACTTCTACAAAAGAACAGCATGTAGCTTCTTAAGAAATATATTTTAAGCAAAAAGCGATTAAGTGTACGTCTCTGAGAATCCTATTTCAATTATGTTTATAATGGTATACGCATTACTTGCCTTGTTTAAGTGAACGTTTTTATCTTATTTCTTAACGTACTGCTTTTGGTAAACATATAAAGATAACCCCGTAAGTCGAATGCATTTTACTTGTTCTCATTTAAACATAAACAAAATACGGCGATCCGTTGACAATCATGACTCTCTTCACATAGCTAATAAATAGTTTGTGAAACGTATTCTATTCTGAACAGTGTCATAAATGTTAGTTTCAAGGTTGAGAGTGTATTCCAAAGCACTGACATCGTCAATAATAGGTTTAGGAAATGAAATTAAAAAATTCAATTACTCTTAATCCTAAAGTTTAGAAATATTATTTATGAAATTAAAACCAGCGTTTCACAGTTAATCGAAAATTGCCGATATTATAAATACCATATTCATTTCCTTGAAAATACCGCAAATAAGAAAGGAGGGACAAAGCACACATTAGTAGAAAATTCTGAACTAATGGAGACGTGCAGATGCAAATCTCGTGTTTTGCAACCAATGACCACCAAATAAAAATGATTCAGTGGGAAAATGATTCGAAAGCATCCAACAGACGATAATGTTGAAGAAGCTTGCATGGAAAACATACTGCAGTATTTCATTAATTATCATATGAGATTATAATCATATAATCTTGAGATGTATGTGTTTGCGTGTCTGCGTTTGTATGTGATACTTACTGGATCTACTTATCTATAACAATGATTTCCCCTTAATGATTTTGCCGAATATTTAGATCCGTGCTTATCAAGCAAAGAGGTCAATGCTTGGTGATAATTTCAAATACAATATTATCTATTTACTATTTTGAGTGTAATATTAAATATCAAATAATAGAATTTCAATCACTATTTAAGTTATACTCAGAAAAGTTTGAGATCAGCAATTTATACACTAATGCGTTAGTAATTTACAGTAATTGATTAAAAATTAAACACTATTATTAGAACGTCAAATATTTAGATAGTAATAGATGAAATGGCCATAAGAAAATATATAAGAAAATAAATAATTTCTACATGATATTTATCACACGACGATAAAGGAGTGTTTTAATTGAAAATACACTTTTTACGTAACATGTATACTTAATCAGAAGTGGTTAAATAACGATGTGATTAGAGTAACAAAGCGTGCGATAGGGAGAGAGAGAGGGGGGAGAAAGAAAAGATGTGAGAAAGAGAGAGAGAAGGGGGGAAAATAAAAATAAATATAATGTAAGCTAATGCAGAAAAAAAGAACAATGTGGTTTAATGACGAATGTAAAATAGAATGAGATGAAGTCAAATCTCGCTGATTACAGAGAAAATTAGATATACAACTATATTGGTGTGTACACACACAAGCTAAATTGTATTAAGAAATGGGAAGAGGTATGGTGACAGATGGAATAAAGGACACAAACGGACTGGGTACACAAGCGTAAGAGTGAGAAGCTATTTTCATCTGTGAATGAGTAACGCAGAAAATAGACAGAAGTCGTTAATATTGCATTTAGGTGCAAAAGTTGAACATACATATATACAATCAAGCGTATTTTGATGGTCGTAACCATAAATATAGAAACTCTATACGCATATAACACAGACAGATAGACACACACAATCATGAGTGTATCCGTATGCATTAATGCAAGTATGTATATATTTATGTATGTGCACATACTTGTATTATCATATACTTGTGATCCACGAGTCTTTTTATCTGGCCATAACTTTGGCTTTATATATCTATCAATGTATCGGTGTATCATTCTGTCTCTCTCTCTCTAACTATCGAACTTATCGTATATATATATATATATATACACACACATTTATATGTAATATAATATGATATAGTATAATATAATATCATACAATATAATGCATATGATTTATATATATGTGTATATATATCTATATCTTTATCTATGTAACTGTATACACATATACACATAAACACATATACCAACCTATGTATGCATGCATATACATACACATATATATATACATTCACACATACATACTCGCACGCACACAAACAGAAATATCTACATGTGTGTGTACGCATGTGAATGTGTGTGTGCGTGTGTATTTGTGTGTGTATCCGTGTGCCTTTAGACGCTTATGGTGTTCGGAAAATCATTCGAATTCATTAAAACCAGTGTCGTCATCATTAGTCCGTTAAGAAAACGCTAAGGATGATTTGCAGATCTAGATCAACAACTGCTCACAGTAGACAGTCACAAAAAATTAACAGAGAGAGAGAGAGAGAGAGAGAGAGAGAGAGAGAGAGAGAGAGAGAGAGAGAGAGAGAGAGAGAGAGAGAGACAGAGAGAGACAGAGACAGGGAGAGAGAGGAGGAGAAATTAAACTCGTTCAAAACACCAATAAAATTGAAAAGTAAACAAAAAACAAAAGCAAGCGACATTAATAAATAAATAAATCAACTGTGGCCAAATTAACAATAATGGCTGTGGAAATAACCATAAAGACTAGCATTTCGTTAGATGTAAGTTGTATTTAAATACGATAGAAGAAACGAAGAATATTGACTTCTTTATGTCAATAGCGTTACGGAGTCTCACTTTTGACATTAATGCTGTTTAAAAGACTCGAGGCAGTTGTAACCTAAAGTAAATCACCTTTCTTTCTCTCTCTCTCTCTCTCTCTCTCTCTCTCTCTCTCTCTCTCTCTCTCTCTCTCTCTCTCTCTCTCTCTCTCTCTCTCTCTCTCTCTCTCTCTCTCTCTCCCCCTCTCTATCTCTCCCCTCTCACTTCCACTCTAAATCTTACTTGCTACAACAATCTATCTATCTATCTATCTATCTATCTATCAATCTGCAACATATGCACACACACAATATATGCACACACACAATATATATATATATATATATAGAGAGAGAGAGAGAGAGAGATAGATAGATAGTTACACAGATAGATAGATACGTACATGCAAACATACATACATGTATGCATATATATACATATATCTTTACTATTTGTTTTTACATGACTGAACGCAGCGTCTCCAATTTGTAAGTAGTTTTCGTAACTTCATATTTTCCGACGCTACTCTATCTCTTTCTCTTTCTCTTCCACTATCATTTTCCCCCTCTCGTTCTTCCCCTTTACTACTACGTATCTCGATTTACCCCTCTCGTTCTTCCACTGTTACTACTACGTATCTCTTCCCCCCCCCGTACTTCCTCTC
>NC_068983.1:140732179-140733518 GCF_001194135.2 Octopus bimaculoides | reverse complement strand
ATGTGTTTTCTCGTCTACGTTTTGTTTGCAATGTCCTGTACCCAGATATTCACCTATACATACAGGTGGGTGTCGGTATGCACATACCTGTACGTATATATGCATATACTCATTTACTATTTATATATATATATATATATATATATAAATATACATGTATATGAACATAGGCACTAATGTGCATGTGACATAAATATGTGGTCATGCGCGAGAACATATTCATTCATATGTGTGTGTGTGTGTGTGTGTGTGTGTGAGTGTGTGTGTACATATATACGTTTATAACACACACACACATACATATATATATGAAATACACATGTATATATATATATATATATATATATATATATGATACACAAACACAAACACACACAAGCACACACACACACACATACACACACGTATGTATCTTGTCATCAGAAATTTTCGTGTGTTTCTGCTTTATATCCTTATCAACCTTCTCGTGTTGAGTCATTCACTGTGACACACACAAATGTAAATACACGTATACACAACATACAATCACATGAATTTCTCTCTTAGTTTTCCATATTATATTTTTGTTTTGACTACCATTTCTTCACTCAACGTTCTATCATCCCTCACTCTAATATAGAACATGAAGCTTGAAACCATAACGATTCCAAGTCATTTTCAATTTCAAGGAAATTGTTATAACATATTTATTATTTTGTTTTCTATATTTTCTTTTCATTATACGTTATTTTCTTTTTGCTTCTTCCATTAAGAAGTCGATATTGTTCCATTATCTTGGAAGCGTTACTTTTAAGAGTTGCCTTCCTTGAATTTTTGGACTACCATTAGCATTACTCTCAGTGCTTTTACGTGACTCCATCTGGTCTGATTTACCAAAGAAGTCTTCTCTCATCATCTTCACATTTTAAAGGTTTTCTTATATGAAGCGTAAATTTCCTGTTCTTGACGAAGTAGCATTAGTTAAGAGTAAATTTTAAAATGAATTGCAGAATTACAAGGTGGGAAAGAGAGAATAGTAGAGAAAGATAGTCAGGTAATGAGACAGAAGTAGTAGAAAAGGAAGAAAAATTAAGAAAAATACAAAAAAAATAAGAACGAAAATCAATAAAGGAAAAGAAAATTGAGCGCAAACAAAATGAATTAGAATAAAGAATAAACAAATAACCATATATAAAAAATATTAATCCCAAAAGAATATTCTATATACATCGTTTGCGTAGGGAAATCTTTTTCTTTCTTTCTGTCTGTCTCTCTCTCTGTTTCTCTCACACACAACAGATACATGCGTGCGTACATACACTCGTACATACAAACACACATGCATACTTATACTCATATA
>NC_068983.1:140729150-140732144 GCF_001194135.2 Octopus bimaculoides | reverse complement strand
ATATATATATATATATATATATACATATATATATAAAGTGTATATTATTGACCAACATTAGTCGCTATTGTTATTTATCTAATGGCCCTAAAGGACAGCAATACTTTAGGAATCCGATAGTTTATCAGAGCTCCAGCTGTGAGAATCCGTCAACCTTTTATTTCAGCAGAATATCGTACGTTACTTCATCCAATGTGCCTTTCAGTGTAGCAGCTTGGTATGCGATTGGGATCTGTCTGACATCTCTTGCAGAGTATGCAAACTCCTAATATCTCTCTCATCGGCCTATGATTAATAGTGATCAGTTGCGTCTCTCTGCCCCTTCCATATTGGCATGAAAGACAGCATGAATACAATTATAAAGTATCATTTAAATTTGCATAAATAGACAGATTTCACTTTTGAGGTACACAATTTTAAGTAGACACATAAATATCTATGCATTTTCCTGAGAAAAAAAAAAAGAAAATATTTTAACTTTTACCCGATTGCGTGATTGACAAAATTCTTTAAAATAGCAAATATGTGCTTAAGTTAAGCTGAACGCAATTTTAATGAACTGATATGCTCATAGATGGTTCGTTCATTTAGGAGCTCTATAGATAAATAAAACAATTATTGTCAGCATACCATTTGCAATAACAACGAATTTTAGTAAAGTAGTTCAAGATAAGGCACATTGAAAGGTTTTATACCTTTTTAAAGGATTCAACTCCATAGCAGGGAATCTGAAAATCTTTCTCAGCAAGTGAAGTCATGATTATGAAAACCTGCTGATGCTACTGTTGCTACTAGTACGACTACTACTACTACTACTACTACTACTACTACTACTACTACTACTACAACAACTACTACTACTGCTGCTGCTGCTGTTACTACTACTACTACTACTACTACTACTACTACTGCTGCTGCTGCTGCTGCCACTACTACTACTACTACTACTAATTTTCCATTTTAGTAGAAGGGAAACCTGACTATGCTTACATTTATCTAGACTGTCCTTACATATATGCCACCATACATCCACATTCCACCCAAAAAGGTAATTCAGCATTCGTAAATTATGATAGGAGAAACAGAGCAGAACAAAATAACTTATCGCGCTGCAAAAACCAACGGACAATTCTAATAATAAAAGGAAACAAACCTAAACACCCCCACGCAATTTTCTATCAGCAAATATGGAGGAAACCTATCTTCTATTGGAACTCAAAAGGAAAAACTAAGAGATAAAATCAAAGAGTGTTTCGGGTAATTGTGTTTATTCTCAAACCTACAAACAGAAGACTGTTAAAATATGTAAATACAAGATGCAAAGCATAAATATTTACCAAACACAGGCAATAAATATTTTCCGTAAATAGCTGCCATTTAAGAAATAGTATAACATCACCAGGTATATGTGCTGTAAGACACCACAATATGATACAGTATAGACAAACATTACTGATGCCGTTAAATAATGTAATCGTCAGTCACCTTGGAGGAGACGGTAAAACATAATAGTTTCTAACATCTAGAAAATCACTCCCTCCTTAGATGAACGTACGTCTCTAATAAAACCAGATCAATTCAGGATTGAATCTCTAATATGCTCGCAAGTTCTCCCCATCTCTTCCTCTCTCTCCCTCCCTCTCCCTCTCCCTCCCTCCCTCTGATGAGATCTGAAAAGTAACAGCAATTTTAGCAAAACATATTAAGCAACACTAATATAATATTTAATATAAAAAAAACCCCATAAAAATAAAGCAACTTTTGACAGTTTTATAGGTATTTCAAAATTATGATGTTATGATGCTAGGTGTTTCCATTATTGTGTCCAATCACTACATATATATATGCATTTCTGTATTTGTGTTTGTCAAACCCCACCACCATACAATCGCTTGACAACAGATGTCGTTGTGCTTACGTCACCGTGACTTAGCAGTTCGGCTAAAGGGACGATAGAATAAACACAATGCTTACAAATAATAAGTCCTGGGGTAGATTTGTTCGACTAAAGGTGGTGCTCCAGCATGGCTGCAGTCAAACGACTGAAACAAGGAAATGAATAATTTATTCGTAAAACAAAATCAGCGAACTTTTCACACAATTGATGTAGAATATATTCTCTTGCTGACATACTGGCTTTATATGAATACATTAAATCATGGTTTATTACTAGTGCCACTGAGATTTATTTATTGTGTCGCATTCACCGAATTTTACGCACACAGACAGATGTCCTTAAATGTGAGTTTAGGTGCATGGTTACTTTGTGCTTAACGTTTAACTGTTGATGTGCAACTTACATGAAACCACTGGCACAGTGTGAACTCCTTCATTTTATGCGACTAATTGACAGAAATATTTCTTCATTGCACAAAATATTTCACAGCAATTGCTCCGGCTCACTACAGTTATACTTCAAATCTTGCCGAGGTTAAATTTACATTTCATCTATTCGGAAACAATACATAAGCCAACATTTAACTGTAACAGCAGTATTAAAATAATGTGGGAAAGTATGCGTTGTATAATACGATTTTCTAGGTCGTTCAACTTTTTCTCAACCGATCAATGGGCCGATTGAGGAAACCTATCCATAATGTATCTGCAATGACTACTGGAAACAACTGGAAGTCAAATTTGCTACGTTAAAGTAATATAAATTCACCATTATTTATGCTGTGTCTTCTATATCCCTCTGCGTAAAACCAATATAACCGGAGCACTACTGTGTATTCACGAAATAATGAGATAAATTATAAACTCAGTCCCTGCTACTAAACAATGCGGAGATTTTTTACTAATCTAAAGAATTATGTTAGTCTATTTTACTAACAGAGAGCTTATATTGTATTTTTGTACGACTTGATAACCCCTCACTAACAACTCTCTCTCGCTCTCTTTCTCTCTTTCTCTATCTCTCTCTCTTTCTCTCTCTCTATTTCTCTCTCTCTCTCTCTCTCTCTCTCTCTCTCTCCGTATATATATATATATATA
>NC_068983.1:140727473-140729015 GCF_001194135.2 Octopus bimaculoides | reverse complement strand
ATATATATGTATATGTATATATATATATACATATATATGTATATTTATACATATATACATATATATATTATGCATATATGTACACACACACACATATATATATATATATATATATATATATATATATATGCGTGTGTGCGTGTGTGCATATGTATGTATGTATACGTGGCCTCATTAATAAGTATCCGGATTGTCACCATAGTAATGGGACTACACCACACAGAGTAAATACGCTTCGCATACATTGACCTTGAACTCTGTTGTACCTGTTCGCTAAGTTTTAACGTTCTATCTGACATCCACTGCTTACATCAGTGCTTGGAAGGAAGGTGTGTAACGTGTTATGGTCACGTTGGCCATGACAGAAAGTTGAGGAGATAATCTGCATCAAATTTTACCACAGGCTTGGAAATACCTGCTCAGAGGGTTATGCAAAGTTTTCAAAATATTTTCATCGTTCCCAACACAATCAAGGACACCTTGTACAACTGAAACCCGAATGTCTTTTTGGTCAGCTGAAAGACGTTTGGGCACAAACTTGGCAAACACACGTCTCAAATCGAAACATTCAGTGATAATGGACTGAACTGAACCGTAGCTAATCTGCACATCCTCCGATAACTCACGGCTATCCCCACTCAGCTGCACGATTTCCTCTCACAGCTACATGTACATCTGCGATGTTTCCCTTAGTTCTGCTGGTTGCGAATCTCCCAGAACGTTTTAACTATCGACATTTCTCGGCCATCTTGGAAACGTCTGAACCACTCGTACACTTGTGTGTGGCTCATGCACTTCTCTCCATATGTCTTCTGCAACTTTGCACAGTCCCCTAAGCAGGTATCACCAAGAGTACTTTCGCTGTCATGGACAAACTGACGATCACACGCTACACTTATTTGTTCCAAGCACTGCTGTAAGAAGCGGAAGGGAGCTAGAATGTTAAAACTTAGTGAGCTATCACAGCAGAGTTCAAGGCCAATCTGTGGCAAGCGGCTTTACTCTGCGTTCTTTAGCATTGTCACTATGGTAACAGTCCTGATACTTATTGACCAGACCTAGTATGTATATGCACCCAATAACGAACTATCTCAGCACACATGTATGAGAAAACCATGCTCAAAACAAAATTTAAAAAGTCAATGCAAACATTGACAATTTGCCCAGAAGTCGTACAAAGGGAGACAAACATCCAAAGGCTGCCCTTGAAGAGTAACTTTCCTTGATTGATTCATTAATTGCTTTATTCACATGAATTCCCGAGAATCTCCGCGAACTAAACTAGAAATCGAGGCAAACACCTTTCTCTCTGTGATTGGATTGAAAACATTGTTATGATACTAAGATATTTTCCTACTTTTTTAACATGAAACTGATGGTAGGTTCAATTCATAAATACGGATATATCCTCTAATGCGGCGTTGAGCACACATTTTCATCGTTCGACATTTACGTACACACACACACACACACACACGCACACAAACACACGCGCACGCGCGCGCATACATACACACACACACAAACACACACACACACACA
>NC_068983.1:140724479-140726123 GCF_001194135.2 Octopus bimaculoides | reverse complement strand
AGCTGTATGGTAAGAAGCTTGCTTCCCAACCACAGAGTTCCGGCTTCAGTCCCACTGCATGCCAACTTGAACACGTATCCTATGCTATAGCTTCGGGCCGACCAAAGCGTTGAATGGATTTGGTGGACGGAAACTGAAAGAAACCCACCGCATATCTATGTGTGTGTCTTCCTGCCTGTGTTTGTCTTCCTGCCTGTGTTTGTCTTCCCGCCAACGCTTGACAAATGATGTCGTCGTGTTTATGTCCCCGTAACTAAGTGGTTCGGCAAAAGAGACCAATACAATTAGTACTAGGCTTACAGAAAATAAATCCTAGGATCGATTTCTTCCACTAAAACTCTTTAAGGTGGTGCACCAATAGAGGCGCAGTCAAATGACTAAAACAATTAAAGGAATAAAATAATAAAAGGTATGTATGTATACTAGGGTACACACTCACTCTCTCCTATATATGTAAGAATAAAATTAGAGTTTATATTAATTTCCTATCATATTCAGTTTTCCTATTACGTTTATGATAGTTCGGAAGGTTATCAATATCTGTAGCTATGAAAATATGGTAATTACACTTATACAATAAGCAATATGATCCCATTATCAGTAGGCTATCAGATACGCAACAGATTGCCGATAAACTGACAAGTAATAACCATTGTGATCCAAATTATGTTTTTAAATATGGCGTTTTAGCAACAAACATATTCCTATACCACATGTTAAAAAAATGGTTTTGTGTTGGTAAAATTTTGCTATTACCATTTTGTCTGTAGTAAATTATGAAATTCATGTTTATAATTTCTGCTTTACGTTTGTGTATAAAAGATGTACGAATGATGAATAAATAGATGCACGTTCTTTTTGTTTAGTATTTGAGTCACCAGATTAAATTGTGCTCCTTCCCATGCACATCAAAATATATATTTCAAAGATTAAAACTTGACATTCCAGTTTGTCAAGAGTAGTATTATGTAGTCGAAATGTTAGTGCATTAACTTCTGCATTTGACTGACCTGGTTTATTGTTATATATTCCTGATAGGGAACTTGAGTGAGTGACGTATACAATAGCCTTGGTCGAGTAAATACATGTGAGCAAAATTTACTTTAAAGCAATCCGGTAGAATTCAAATCAGTTCAATTTTCACAGAGGTAATCTTAATTCGTCACACTGTTGAAGACCACCGATTGGACATCAAAATGCCAACAATTTGTTTCGATTTATATACATTTTTTTCATATATAAACAATTCCCTTATACAATTCTATATTTAAGAGATGAGAAATTTTGTACATTATTTACATCTGACGGATAATTGTCATCTTGCTTATTATTAACACAACGTTTCGTCTGATATACCCTTCAGCCTTCATCAGGTGTATTGGGGAAATTTTGAACCTGGGTTCTCATTCCTGAGGAATGTTGTAGTTGTTGTTGTTGTTGGTGGTGGTGGTGGTCTTCTTCTTCTTCTTCTTCTTCTTCTTCTTCTTCTTCTTCTTCTTCTTATTATTATTATTATTATTATTATTATTATTATTATTATTATTATTATGAATTTCAACCATGTCTCGTGGTCTGCTACCACAACAGCTCCTTTATAGGATCCAGTTAGCTCAAGACATCATCAGGAGGAACCACGTCCGGTTT
>NC_068983.1:140718218-140724050 GCF_001194135.2 Octopus bimaculoides | reverse complement strand
GTCTTCAGCTCTGGTGTTGGGTGCATGTCTTCTTTCTTCTATTCCCTGGCCTCTTCGATGCAGCATCAACGAGTGTTAGCGTCCGACTGATCGTCATGTCAAGTTCCCCTTTTTATATCTGCTGCTAGGCTCCAGCAGGCAGCCCCAGCTAGTTGTCACGTGACACTGCCTAAATTTCCCGCTGCTAGGGTCCAGTAGGCAGCACCAGCAAGTTGTCACATGACACTGTCTAAACGTCCCGCTGCTAGGCTCCAGCAAGTAGCCCCAGCAACACTTCCCTACCGAGCGCAGCTCTGTGTGCCTTGGGCATTATTATTATTATTATTATTATTATTATTATTACTATGATGATGATGATTATTATGATTATTATTATTACTGTACGATACCTCAACTTTAATTCCCACCATCCATAGAGCGTAAAGAGAGGGATTGCTCAGTGCTTAAAACATCGAGTAAAGAATATATGTAGCGATCGTGATACCCACCACGAAGAAATGATCAAGCTTAGTAACAATGTATTAAGCAACAACTACCTCAAAACATAATATCCACTCCAGTTATGAAGAAAAGAGAGGATGAAACCAATAAACTGTCCATAGTCTGTCTATCCTATGTGAAAGGCCTGTCCGGAAAATACAAAAGATATGCGGCCCATATGACACCAGGACAGTATTCAAGAGTAATACAACACTTCGCAAATATCTTCTTCGAGTAAAACCACCTATAGAAGAGAATATGACTAAGACCTGCGTGTACTCCATCCCGTGCAGCTGTGGTATGTTACACAAAGGCGAAACATGTCGCCCCCTTAAAATAACAGTGGATGAACATTACAAAGCTTTGAAACAAGGAGATATGGATAAATCGGGTACAGCTGATCATGTATGGAAAAACGGAGACCACCTCCCCCCTGTGGGATGAAGCTAAAATGATAGACAGAGAACACCACTGGAAAATACGAAAACTGAAAGAAGCAGCACATAGGCTAGGACACAACAGCCTCCTAAGCAGACCAAGTGAAGATATGAATAACATATGGGAACCGGTATTAAGGTTGGATAGGGAAAAATACGATTTATAAGCCCTAAAATTCAAACAAGAAGTGCCTACGGGCATCTGGCATAGTGGTTAAGAGCACAGGCTATTAACCCCAAGATTCTGAGTTCGAATCCAGGCAGTCACCTGTTTAATAATAAAGAGCATCATCGATGTGAAAACAACATCCATTCATGAATTTTTTTTTCTTAAATACATGTTTTACCTGTGAATTTGCGTGTGTAAACTGGGAATGCATACAACGAGTTTCTCTGACCTAGGTGTACGGAAAACACTCGGCGAGAAATGGAAGAAAATGTGAAGAAAGAAGAAAAAAAACAACATAATAATATTAACATCGAAAAATACCTTAGGAATGAGAACCCAGGTTCGAAATTTTCCCAATTTACCTGATGAAGGCTGGAGGGTATATCAGCCGAAACGTTGTGTTAACAACAAACAGGATGAGGACTAATATCCGTCAAATGTAAATAATGTAAATAAATTAATTCCCTTATAGAGTTTAAAGAGAGACGAAATTCCGTGTGAAAAAACGGCTGGATTTTAAAATAAATAATAATAATTCAAATGCCTATGTATTATGAGCGTGAGCGTTAAATATTCAATTACATATCAGTTACAATTAAAAAAACACAAAACATGATTAAGTGTAATCTACAGCTATTGAAATATATTTCTATATATCATAAAAAATACAATACAAATCCAAGCTCGTTTATGTCTAAGAGACTCTTTCGCTATTATAACATACAACAATAAAATATATGTGTATATAATTAAGTTTCAAGGTCTTGCTTTATCTAGAACTGTAATAGGTAAACAAAGAAAATGTGTGTCCTCATCTTGTTTATTTCCACAACGTTTCGGCTGATTTACTCTCCAACCTTCATCAAGTATCCTAATGGAATTCTGAACCCAACCTAGGGTTGTGTTCAAAATTCTAACATGACATCTAATGAAAGCTGGAGAGTAAATCAGCCGAAACGTTGTGGTAACAAAAAACAGAATGAGGACACATATCCGTCTAATGTAAATAATGTAAACAATATACAGAATTCTTCATCTCTAAAATATAGAACAATAACTACAATACTAGGTCAGTGTTTTTGTTAATACCAATAATTAAAATTAATTCGTGGAGCTTTCCTATTTTCATATTCTGGATATTTTTCTATTGCAGTGTTAAATATAACATCATAGATACATTATGCTCGTGGGATAATTGAGGAACACTAAATGTCTTAGATTTCTTCCAACCACACATATTCCTATATTAATTTTTATCTTAGAAGTCCTTGATACAGTTTTTAAATCCATGCAGAAGTCATACTTATTCAAACGAATTTCTTAATTACTTCTTTTACATTTTATGTCGGATTCAACAATGGACTCTTTTCTAATTGTCTCTCATATACGTAAAGCTTGAAAGTGCAAAAGCCCTTAGACTTCTTGAACAGAAATCTGTGTACAACATTACACTGACATAGAACACGCTGGACAGAGAGATGAACTGAAGCTCATGTTAGATTCACACTCCAGAGAATGCAACCTTTGTTGATGCCAAATATTTTCAGCCATATCTGTATCACGACAAACCCACAAAGTGGATGTGATTTTCATATTTTTAAGACAGTAGAATATGATTCCTGTGGGAGTTTGATTTGATTTCTTGCAGCTTCTGCGTTTCTGTACATACTGAGATTATATACGTACGACTTAGGCGTTTAATTTATGACTTTTTATTTACTACTAGTATTGTTTAGCACTAGACAAGACTTGCTATCTTTAACTCTATTGAAAGATATATGTGCAACACATTTCTCATTCTTTCTTCCATTTGTTTTTACGACAATACGTTTTTGTTTGATGATGATAGCTGCTATAGCTATGCGGGTCGAGTCCCGCGTAAAATGATTGTGATTGTGTTTGTAAATAAACTGGTCCGAAGATGAAGATATGCATATAGAGAGACAGTGTTATCAGATTGAACGTTTGTACCAGAAGTATATGTTGTACTAAATCATTTATCATCCTTTATATAGACGTGGCCACTGATCACGTTTATAATAATCAGTAAAGGACTAGAAATGGAAAGTAGTATTTTAGCTGTACTCACCAAATGAAAACAGACAACGTTGAAATATTTCTTATCATTGTAATGCGGATTTATTGCTTGCCGAATATAGAGTGTGTGAGTTTGAAAACTTTTCTTCCAATCAACATTTGGTCTATTCCCAGACTGATATCGGATTGACGAAAATGTTATTACTCTTTGGCAATTTATTACTGAAATTAAATAAGACTTGGCATTGAATCAATCCTATCCGCCAAATTAATTATTTATCACGATTCAAACCATATCAAAGATTCTTGTTTATATTTTTTAATTAATTTTTATCGTTACAATTACAACTGTGTAGTTGTTACGTCTTTCTGTTTACTCAATAGAATGATGTATACTGTAGCCACATACATTTTTATGTCCCAACAGTTACTTTATTCTTAGCCAATTGCCTCTCACGTATTCTGATTCGTTTTGTAGTCGGATTGGTGACATTGAGATTATTTACCACGCAAGCATTTCTCAGAGGTAACGAAATCCATGCATCTCATTGTCGACTAAAGGAAAACAACTGCACAAACTTAAACGAAACGATTTGCCAGACAACAACAAAACAAGTAGGAATTCATTAATTGTAAATCGGCATGCCATATTATCTTGCCGCGCATGTGCTTCAATTCTGTAAGAAAGCAAAGTAGCAACAATATTTCCTGTAAATCACAAGGAGCACTAATTCGGCTTCATAATGTATTTATTACTATCAAGATATATCTTATTGAAAACAATTCAAAAACTCTGTATTCCTTGCCAAGCAGATAGCAATATTTTATTCTAAAGTAGCTTGATGAAAAATATTGATATTTATCTTCTTCGTAATATGAAACTCCTATAACCAGAATATACGTATATCTAAAATATTTGGCGCATATTATCATATCATAAATTGCTAGAAAAGGATAGTTTCTTGATATAGAGGCGATCAATCAATGTTTTACAGTTCTATATGCCCACGGGCATATGGCGTAATGGTTAAGAGCGCCGGCTACTAACCCACAAGATTCCGAGTTCGATTCCAGGGAGTGACCTTAATAATAATAATAATAATAATAATAATAACAACAACATCGAAAAATACCTTAGGAATGAGAAATTTCTCCAAGACACCTGATGAAAGCCAGACGGTATATCAACCGAAACGTTGTGCTAACAATAAACAAGATGAGGACAAATATCTGTCAAATGTAAATAATGTAAATAACGAACCAATGTTTTATTAATTAAATATGGAGAACTGAACCATGGATATATAAAAATGTATTTTAAATTTTCTGTGAAGAATGTGTCACTTTCTCAGGAAAGGAAGTTCCATCATCAGATTCAAATTAAATATTGTATACAAAACTTCTATACAAAACTCCAAAGCATAAGATGACATCCTCAATAATCTATAGCAACATATATTTCTCATGCCGTAGTCGATGAAGCCCGTGATGATAAACACTTTCCACTTTGTAGAATGAACCCCTATAAGGAGGTTCACTTTAGAGTCTTTACAGCATCATGAAAGTTGTTGCTTGCTGGTTTCTTGTGCCAATATTTGATAGTATATTTTTGCCTATAGATTTGCAATTCCATGCCACTGAATGACTACGTTGTACCAACTGCAACTTGTAAAAAAAAACAGAACTATTTTCTTTTGTTGAGAAATTTAGTTGTATTAAGTATTTGTAACTCATTTATGTGTAAATAAAATATTAAAAAAAAAATGTGAAATATTAACAAACAGTAAAATATTCCCCGACATTGTCGAAAGCGTAAATCATTTAGAAATATGGCATGAAAATTTCATTGCACTATAATCTGATTGAAAACTGGAGAAAATAGAAACCATTCAGGAAATGATGTTATTGTAAAAATAAACTATCGGGTGTAAAACGTAGAAGAAAGATACGTGTAATAGCTATATCTACATATCTAAATAAAACACAACTTCAAAAATAAGAAAAGTAATTTAAAACCTAACTGAGAAACTAATGTTTTACATAGCTAACAGATGTAATGAAACAATGCCGTTATTAGAATTTGAGGAAAACAATTCAATCAATCAAAAAAAAAAAAATCATATAAGGTAAAAATGTCTTTAAAATATAACTTACAGACAAGTTGTTCACTCGCTGAGAAACATCAGGCATAAACTCACAAATCACGAACACAGATATATAATAACAATGCATTATTGAGTCATGATCAAAAGAAATGTAGTTTGGAAGATTGAAATACCAACCGAAATACAAGCAAGAACAAGACCTCTGAAATTATGATTTAATCGAGAAACGGACAGTTTCGCAAACTTCAACAAAGATGGCCGTTACGAAAAGAAACGACAAATAGACTCAACAACAGCAAAAAGGAAGCACATACTGGAACTCGATAGGGCTTAGAAATAAGTATCACGCACAGTCTTGCGTATCATTAAAAGAAATTGTGCGCGCATTCTCTTTTTCTTAGTGGAATTTTTCAGTCGAATGAAACATAGTAAATTATATTTGGATAGTATGTATAGTAGTTGTCTTTAGGGATACTAATGATAAAGCCTAACGAATTTGCAATTAGTGTGAAACATTTTTCAGTGGTGATGTTTCAAAAGACATATGTTTCGAAGGAAAATGCTATTTACTTCGGCATCATTTGTGCATCCTATTCTCAGTGGG
>NC_068983.1:140717759-140718191 GCF_001194135.2 Octopus bimaculoides | reverse complement strand
GGGGGGGGGGGGACGATAGCTAGCTAGCTAGCTAGATAGATAGATAAATAAATAGAAAGATAGATAGATTGATAGATAGATGAATAGATAGATAGATGTATAGATAGATAGATAGATAGATAGGTAGATAGGTAGATAGGTAGATAGATACATAGGTAGATAGATAGATAGATAGATAGATAGATAGATAGATAGATAGATAGATAAATAGATAGATAGATAAATAGATAGATAGATAGATAGATAGATAGATAGATAGATAGATAGATATGTTTCTTTATTAGCCACACAGGGCTCAACATAGAGGGGACAAAATACAAATGTAGAGTTTTTCTTTTCGAGGGGGGCGAAAACAAAGCAGAAAAAAAAACAAAAGTGGGGACAACGATGAAAAAAATACATCGCAAAACGTTTGCGGTATTTACACAAAAT
>NC_068983.1:140712488-140712980 GCF_001194135.2 Octopus bimaculoides | reverse complement strand
GCTAGAAAGCCGAAATTGGTTTTTATATCCTGGAAATGTGCCACACAGGGCAGATTTCCGTCGCAAAAAACTTGCACCAGAGAATATACAAGTTGTTATACAACTTTGTATATAAAATAAACTTTACAAACAAACTTTTTAAAACATGAAAAAGGCAAAACATACGGAGCCGACACGTCTACCGTCCGTCCATAGAGATAGATAGATAGATAGATAGATAGATAGATAGATAGATAGATAGATAGATACAGAGGACTCGATCAAAATGCATTTAATGGAATCCTCCATGTGTTCGCATGAGTTTCCTAACGGCAATGTAAGCTTCATATAATGCAGATACCTTCGACCTGAAGAGTAGCCTGCGGTATACACCTCACTTGAATAATTGCTACTTCCGGATTTCTGCTTGTTATGAAATGTATGTAGACCGGATTGGAAGACGGAAACTGGACGAAGCCCGTCATATGTATATATATATATATATATATATAT
>NC_068983.1:140706846-140711613 GCF_001194135.2 Octopus bimaculoides | reverse complement strand
TATATATATATATATATATATATATATATATATATGTATGTATGTATGTAAGTTTTCGTAAGATTTTTTTTACGGCTAAATAATAGTTACTTTAAGGAATATAAATCTGTCTCGGATGAGCCATATTTGGAACTCACATAACCCACAAGTGTTGGTTCATCTAGAGTTAGGTTGAAGCTAATCTAATACGTTTTCGGTACCATGGTAGCAAGTATATGAAGTGTTTTATTTATTTCTACTGCTAAGCAAAGCGTTCCAGCTTGCATCACTGAATTGATAGAAATGCTTGAGAAAGCTAAGGTAATTAGCATACAATGTTAGGAATATTTTGGCTTCCTATTATGTCATGCGATTTCGTTTCATTTAAACCTAGTTGCAGCATATTTGCATATGTATGAATGTCTATTAATTGCCACTACTTTTGTTTCGGCTCATAGAAAACTTCAGTTGTTAAAGAATTTATGTCTATACATAATATACCATGTTTTGTGCTCTATCTTTAATGGCAATTAATGAAGCATCAATGAGGAATGTAGCTCGTTACCATATTTTCAATCAAGACTCTTCCTATGTCCTTTTTTATGCAATATTCAATAAAATTATAGTAGGGCGTACAAAATTCTCATTCAGATAGAATTCATTTTATGTCGAATGCGAAGGACGAAGCCGGCGTATTTTTATTTATTATTATTTCATTGATATGTTCAGTGTTCGACTGATCTACGTTAATATACTTGTTTATGTATTTTTAATGTGTTCTCTTCTCGTTGCCACGAGTACCACAAATACAGCAAAGCTGTAGTGTATAATTTCTATAAGACATAACTTTGTTACATTCCTTTATATAAGTAAAATTCTTTTATAATATTTGTATAATATAATTTTTTCTTGACATTTTCTTGATGCATGAACAAAAACAAAGAAACTTCATGAATCAACAGTTGATAACTTTTGAAGCATTCTCAGATATATAACATACGTTGCTTAATTCATATACAGCTACTGTTATCTCTAGGCCGTTGCTGAACAAGTGGATCTATGTTCAACATTGGTTCGTAGTTTTATTTTCTACCACCCAATGACGGATATTCTAAAATCAATGGCAACGGTTTCATAGATAATCGAATGTTATTACAGGTGATTTCAGCGTCTATGTGGGAACTGTTACTTTATTTTTGTGTTACTGATGTTGCTTTTCTCATTGTTGTTTCTTGTCACAAGCAACTGAGGTGCAACATAGTGCAGATCAATTATTAAATGGGCTCCGAAATTGATTGGAATGAAGAAGTTAGCTTGTACACGTGAACGTAGAGTAAATGCGTCCCAAAGCGGTGAGTCTTTTACAGCGAAAATCAAGCGACATGTATTAAGATGGATTTTCTTTGCCTGCTAATTTCCTTAATTTCATTAAATTTCATTCAGAAAATTAGATAGTCACAAAATTATATAGTAAGTACTGTAGGAGACCATAATGCAAGATTCCGCACAGTCATACTTAACCCGAAACCACATAGCTCGGAAGTCGCTCCAACTTATGTAACCAATTTCCATGTAGATCTATAGATTGCGTGAAATAGGATAAAATAAGCAAGTTTTTCATGTTTCTCCGTTTCAGAAGAAGAGTATCTATCTGTATATATAGTCAACTGTCCTCTTCCTCTTTATCAAAGAGCTAATGCAACATTTAAGAGGTTCGGTACATGATTCTATCAGGGCAGCGATCACATTCTAACTTCATCGCGATGCGTTTGTATATATGCGAAACAAAAAGAAGAAGAATATAAAACAGCGTAGAAATGAAATAATAAAATACTAGTGTTGTATGCGACCTAAAAGTTGAATTTCTTTCGAAGTGACTCAGATTAATACTGAGTTCTTTGTACATTTTTAATGGACATAAGTACGGCTTATTGTTAGAAGTTCCTTTATCAAACCTTGATTCAACATCACCCTGTTACCTCATGGTGTACAAGAATTATGCTCGTAGGGCATTTAACATGACTCGAACCAACTTGACACTTCTGAGTGAAACGGGGTATATGGAAAACAGCTTAGTTGTCTCCCGGTTGTAGTGGTTTCTTGCCACACATGTCTCTGACAATGATTCTTCTATCTCAGAATTATATTAAAAGTAGAAGTATTTATAAAATGCTCAGAACGTCCACGCACTGATTTTAAGTCACTTAAGTGTTTCTCCTCTCAACCGCTTACACTATAAGTATGACTACTGTTTGCCCTTATGCAGACACTTTTTAGCTACTTGGGTACCGGTGACTTGTTCACAATTTAATACCATTGGAAGCTCTTAAAAGTCCTGCTAAATTTCAGAAGGTTGCATATACCAGATCTGAGAAAAATTAGACTCATATATACTCATATATACGGAAACAATGTTAACCTTTTTGCAAACTGGATGTACCACAGATGTTCTCTCAATTTTATAATGAATTATTAAAAATGAAGTTACAATATTTCTGAATATATCGATACATAGCTAAAAAGTAAAAAAAAATATTACATGCTCGAATAGCGGAATAAAATATTTACGTGTCTAGTCAAACGCACATACACACGTCTTTGTACGTTTGACTGCAAATATGCATATGTACACTCATACATATGAGCGTATACGTGCATGTATGTAAATATGTATGTATGCATTTATATATGCATGTATGTACGTATGTATGTACCCCGCCACACACATATATATATATATGTATGTATCGTTAATGCGTACACATTAGCATGAACATGAATGCGTGCATGTTTACCTTAAATCAGAGAGAGTGCATCAGTTTGAAAGACGGAAATACGTATCAAAACTCCTCGCTAAATTAACAAAGATAATTTCAACATAACAAGCTTTAAGACAAAACTAGAAAACTATTGGCGTCATTCCAAATACTTCATCATAAAACTGGTCTTTGATCGATTTAATCTGCAACACGTACATATATGCATGAAGTACAAGCTCTTATAAAAGGGAGAGCTACTGAAAAGTATATCGAAAGAAATTAGTATATATATATATATATATATATATATATATATATAGGTTGATTAGCGTGAGGGAAGATTATATTGAAAAAAAAAGCTACTTTTCTACTTATAAAATTGAAAACAGATAACAGGACAATGAGAGCAAAGAAACAAAATAAAAACTAAAACGGAAATGCTAGGTCTATTCAATGAGAATAGAAAGACTGTATTTTACTTGTCAGTAACCAATGCGCCTAAATGGAGGAAAATTACACCCTTTACAAAATTTGACAATGATTCAAAAGATTCTGGATAATAGCGGAAGCTGTAGTCTTGATTAAGTCTGTATATGATCAATATATAACTACAAAACAATCCTTACGTAAACTATCAGCATTTCACTAGTGGTAATTGCAGAAGTGTTGTTGAATATCAATAGAAAATATTATGTCAGTATCCGTCACTACATCTTTCTAAATATTGAATGCATGAAGTAATATGACATTAGGAATAAAAATATTGGCCAATAGGTTACTGTTTGTCAGTTGAAATAGAAGGTAAAGTGATACTACAAAATCTTTAGCGGGTGAGAAAATGTGTTACATTATTCTGAGTTACGGCTGTGTGTAATGTCAAAGAAATGATGTATTGTCATGATTATAGAGATAATTTGTGGTGAAATGGCAGAATCAATAATGCACTAGAGAAATGTATTGCAATATTTATTTCTGTTCTTTACTTTCTGTGTTCAAAGCCGCTGAAATCAACTATGACTTGCATCATTTCCGGACAGGTGCCAGTCAAATACTGTCGTGTATGTAATTGGCTCTCCTTTCCCAGTAAGATTTGCTGACTTTGTGCGTAAATTAAAAAAGATCATTAGCGAAAGGGAGACGGTAGAAAGTGTCAGAGTGCGTATAGATCAAGCTCACCATCAATCATTGCTGTGAACTGGAAAACGAAAAGGGGAAGAAAAAGGCTAAACATTAGATTGTAGGAACTAGGTAACAAAGGTGGAGTTGGATGGAAACTTCTTCAAGTAATTAGTTCGGTAGTGTGGTAAAAAAAAAACCAACAACTAAAAAACATCCATATAGTTGCACAATTGAAAATTCCTGAAGACATGTTATTTTGCATTTTAGCGCATCAAAGAAACAGAAAGTGTAAGAGTATATAAACATACATAGAATCCCACCATAAAGAAACAACTTCCTTGAACTTACTCCAAAAGTGTAGATCGTGAACATTTAGTTAATAATAACAATAACAATAATAATAATAATAATAATAATAATAATAATAATAATAATAATAATAATAATAATAATTATAATAATAATAATAATAATAGATAGATAGATAGATAGATAGATAGATAGATAGATAGATAGATAGAGAGGTGAGTTCTTAACTTTTGTATACGATTGCCACAATCCATCACTAAGGTAAACATAGCTGACGTAATCCATCACCAAAGCCAAGTCAATGACAAAAAATGCAACTCGAAAGTTACTTATTTATTGGTGCTTACCTTAGTGATGTATTGTGGCAATCATATACAAAAGTTAAGAACTCACCTCTCTATCTATTACATTTCTGCTGAGTTACCAGTCCTTTATATAAACTAATAATAATAATAATAATAATATTAATAATAATAATAATAATAATAAATGCCAGACTATGGCTCTCATGGCTTCTGATCTTAAGTGATTGGAAGTGTTATCTTGTTCATGTTTTGTTTAGGTATAAAAATATTCTGCTCAATACTACAGATTTTCTTGT
>NC_068983.1:140702388-140706117 GCF_001194135.2 Octopus bimaculoides | reverse complement strand
CCTTAGGTATAATAAAAAATATTCAGACAGATACATAACAAAAACACCAGGACTTACAAATATATATAACATACAGAAAATTGCACTAATGGGCATTGCACACATCCTACGCAAAACACTTTCAATACAGTAACCATAAGAGCACCACAGCAAACCACAGCACATACCCAAGGCACACAGAGCTGCGCTCGGTAGTGAAGTGATAGCACGTTATAAAAATAAAACTAGTGAATAATAATAATAATAATAATAATAATAATAATAATAATAATAATAATAATAATAATAATAATAATAATAATAAATGCCAGACTATGGCTCTCATGGCTTCTGATCTTAAGTGATTGGAAGTGTTATCTTGTTCATGTTTTGTTTAGGTATAAAAATATTCTGCTCAATACTACAGATTTTCTTGTCACTTGTTTCACTTTAGCCGGTTCAGCACGCCCCTTGGTGAATCACGCTATGTACATCTCTGCACACGAGCAAGAGTACTGGGGAAGCATCATAGCCATCTATTTAGAGGAGTTCTTTGGGGTTGAAATCATTCGCCTCTGGAAACATGGGTGTTTCGTTCATCATCCTTAAACAATCCTCATTTAGGAACCTTTTGAGCGAGATGGGTTCCTCAACCTTAACAAACCCTTAACTGGGCCCCACCTACAAGGTCATGCGCTGTTCATCTTGATATAAGGTCACCATATGGTTGTGATGCATTTACCTGATATACCCTTATCAGACGGGTAGTCACGGTGGGTATATTGGGCTTCGTATATTTGTACCCCAGTCTCACTCTGATGGCGTGCATGCGCTCAGTAATAATAATGATAATGATAATAATAATAATAATATTAATAATAATAATAATAATAATAATAGTAGTAGTAGTAGTAGTAGTAGTAGTAGTAGTAGTAGTAGTAGTAATAACACCAATAATAATAATAATAATAATAATGTGGTCGATGAAAAAGGTAGCAGTAGTACCAATAATTGTCGGAGCCCTGAGAACAGTGACAAACATCTCAAGAAGTACGTGGACGAAATAGGGGCTGCAATAAGGGTGGAGATCGTGCAGAAAATAGCACTGCTTGGAAGCGCTAGAATACTTCGGAAGGTGCTCGAAAAATAAGAGGTGTTACCTTACTTCAGTGATAGTGAACAGTTGACAACATAGTATATCTCCAGCGTTAGTAGCTGTGCAAAGGCAATGATAATAATAATAATAGTACTAATAATGGGAAAGTTATGGGGCAAGAGGAAAGTTATGGGCAAGAGGAAAGTAATGGTGATACCTGTGGCAACTTGAGCCTTAGGGCCAGTTTCTAAGGGCTTTGAGAAACGTATTAAGAATATTGGAGCTGCTGTCGGGCTCGAGGTGATCCATAAGGCGGCTTTGTTGGATACAACTCACAATCTAAGGAGAGTAATGTCTCTTTGTGTCACAGGAGAAGGCACTACTTGAAACCTTTGGTGATTTCTTATTGCCTGCTTTGGCGTAAAGAATGACCAGTAATTAAGAACTAGCCGAGAGTCTTTCAGAATAGCAACAACAACAAAAATAATAACAATCCTTTTGAATGTAGGCACATGTTCCGAGATTTTCAGGGAGGAGAAATCAATTACATGAACCCCAGTTTTCGACTGGTACATTTTTGATCGAGTCAGAAACGATGAAAGTTTACCGTGACTCCATGTGAAATCAGAACGTAAGAGCCGAAGAAATAACGCTAAGCGTTTTTGTCCGGCGTCCTAAGATTATCTCAACTCGCCTTCCAATTAGATACATATTCTGTGTAAAAATGATTACCACACTTTCAATTGAAAACAGTTTTGTATTTCTTCGGCCTTCCTTATTCCCTGTCACCTATCCTCTCTCCCACCCCTTGATAGTGAAAACATTTTTGTATTTCTTCGTCTTTGCCTACCCTCTCACCTATCCTCTCTCCCTCCCCTTATCTTTTCTCCCTTTCCTTTCATCTCCCATTACTTTTTGTATGACCAGAGCAGAAACATTCTTGTCTTCCTTGTAATTAATAGGAGAATGATAATTAATAAATTCTATCATAGTATTAGAGCAATTCCTAAAGCTATATTGAATGCCAAGAACAAAATATAAGGTTATAAACACGTTAGCAATGTCTCTACTCACATATCGCTGGCTCATTGCTGAGATAACAAAGTTGTTTCAATGTCAAAAAGCCGATGTAAATGCATTGTAAGCTACACGCAAAACGAGGTATATATCACGTATAACTTCCGAGAAAAGAAATCGTTCGGTAACTTCCGCAATATTATCTCTCATAACAAATTGCAGCCATGTGACTATCTGCCAAACTATAGCAAGCAAACGGAATGGATGATAAAGCTGCTTCTGAAGTATAAAGGCACCAAAAGAAATTGGTAAGCATATATAATAAATACCGAAAACCTACACCTGTGTGTGTGCGTGTGCGTTTATATGTTGTGCGAATTTGTGCATGTGTGTGTGTGTGTGTGTGTGTGTGTGTGTGTGTGTGTGTGTGTGTGTGTGTGTGTGTGTGAGTGCGTGCGTTTGTGTGTGAAGATAACTGCGTACGTATATATATATGTATCAATAATCTAGCCGTTGCAAGAGTGAATATGTATATTTTCACTAGTGAGAATTATAAAGACCAGACAGGAAGATAAAAAGTGAAATAGAAAACAATGACTACGTTACGAATATCCGACACTAAACAACGTTACTCACCAGAAATATAGAACGGAGAGAGCAAAATATTTTTTGCACCTAAATTGTAATTGTGAAATACCTAGCGTGTGACTATGTAAATATCTAGCAAAGATTAAAGGTAAATTAATAAAAAAAACAACTACACAATGTGTTCTGATTTCAATGAATCAACAAATAGTAACCACTATTGATAATATATTAGAAGCGAGGAGACGGGGGGAAACGACACACTTTGTTTTATAATTAAATGCAAAATGATCTAATAATTACAATATAGAAGGTTGAGCTAACACGGTACCTGAACAAGCACACGATCAAACGAGAAACGAATAAACAAGATAATATCTAAATTAATGATTGACTTCAAAGTGTGGGTTCTGCGTCTGAGATTTACCATTTCTTTTTTTATTTGTTCATCCTGTCAGTATTTGGAAGTCTATCAGCAGAGTTCGTTAAAACATAAGCCTAATACGAAGGCCCGTGTGTGAATATTTGTAAGAAGGGGAAAATGATTAATCCCTGTATTTTTGGGTGGCGAATATTTAATTATGTTTACTTAAATATAGAACAATTATTGACGAATCCTCTAATACAAGAATAGGAAAACCAACTTTAACTATTATACAAAGGATCGAATATTACAATAGATTAAATATAAGCAATATGAGAGACCACTTCTGCTCTTATTATTTAATTCCAATAGTTTCATTTTGCCTTTTGTTTACGTAACAGATGGACAGCATAAGCTGTCGACCCAGCAAACAGTGAAACAGTGTTTCTCGAGACACTCAGCACATACATTTTTTCTGCATATCGAAAGCTTAAAATGAGTGCTTACATATTCATAATTTCTACCACAGTTAAACTATTTCGATCAGTTAAATCTATTTATGTCGTCCTTCTGATTCACTATCAATTATGTATAACAAAAACACACAGACACATGGTATATATATATATATTTATATATATATATATATATATATACACACACACACACACACACACACACACACACA
>NC_068983.1:140701231-140702272 GCF_001194135.2 Octopus bimaculoides | reverse complement strand
ATATATATATATATATATATATATATATACAACCATATAGTTTATATTAATATAAAAGAAGAAAAAGAAAATGGAGATTGGGAAAGTGATAATTGTTAATTTTTAGCAACAAATCAATCATCATCCCTTATAGCTGTTTCAGTTGATACTCTGAATATATTATGCTCAGAGCACATGAATTTTATAATTAACTAATTCACTGAGTACTAATTGAAACAGCTGTAAGTGATGATGAATTGATTTGTTGTTAATGATAAACAATTATTAATTTCCCAATATTCACTTTCTTATTCTCCTCATATATATAGTCTACAGATTAGATCCAGATTCTCAGTATAGAAGACACTAGTGCTCAAAGGATTCGATTTAGCAAGGAATGAACGGCTGTAAGAAGGATCAAGTGGAGCGTATATAGAGGCAATTATGCCAATATACAAATTAGATGCATTAAATATATTTAATATATTAGATATAAGAGTTTCTATAATATGTGTAATATGTATAATATGTATATATGTATACACGCAAAACGAGAGAAAGCAAAAGGTCGAGACTTTCAGATGATGAATATTTAAGTATAAATATAAAGCGTTTTTATATTGAAAGGTCCAACTTACACAAAGTACAAACATTAGAAAAAACTAATGGCGTGGAAGAGAAGTGTTATAAGACCAACAGCTGTTTCTGGGGGATCGTAGATCCATAATAATGTTGGTAGATGTGGTTCATCAACATATGAGACCAAGGCGATACAATTAACATTGGATAAGACGGGCATCCGTCATCTGGGTAGAGAATATCTTACGTTTCAGACATTAATTCATAAGAGTTCAAAGATGCACTGATTAAATGTAGAGAGCTAGCTGTATTAGAGGGAGAAATAGGAAGGTCGGCGGAGTTATGGTAGGTATTAAAGCAGAGAATGGTGAGTGTGTTTAATGTATCGTATTTGTTTTGCCATGTAATTGCCTCTCTCTCCACACACACACACACACACACACACACACACACACACACACACACACACACACACACACACAC
>NC_068983.1:140700155-140700803 GCF_001194135.2 Octopus bimaculoides | reverse complement strand
TGTGTGTGTGTGTGTGTGTGTGTGTGTGTGTGTGTGTGTGTGTGTGTATTTATTTGTATGTTTATATATACATAAATACATACATACATATACCATGTGACATTGGAACCTTTAAAATATCGGAAAAGACGCGAAATTCTTAAATGTCGAAAAAAAGAAAACAGAAGGCAGAATGTTAATTAACATGAATTTGCAAAGGGTGAAGAAGTGCCCTCACAACTGGACATGCCAATTCTTAGAGACGGTAAGATTAGCTCTAATCGCAAGATGTCATTGTCTAAGACAGTTGTGAAAGAAATGCCCTTTAAACGACAAAATAATCCTATCTGACAATGATTTATCTCTACGTAAATGAAAGAAATATAATATAAATCAACGCAAATAGGAATACATAATAAATAGACATCTGGCAAAAACATTCATCAATACAATTGACGCTTTGATTTTCCTTTAAGAAAATACAAATCTTGTTTTGAGGAATTATGCATACGATCAGCGTGGTAGCACGTTCAGCAATTTCTCTGCTTGTTGTATGTAAAAGACAATCATAATGCGGGAAAGAAACTAGTTAGTTAATGTCTGAGTTTGTGTGAGTACGTGTGTGTCTATATGTACACACACACACACATTTATATGTATATTGTTGTA
>NC_068983.1:140698789-140699721 GCF_001194135.2 Octopus bimaculoides | reverse complement strand
ATATATATATATATATATATATATATATATATATATATATATATAGTGTGTGTGTGTGTATGTTTGTGTGTGCGTATGTGTGTGTGTGTGAGAGAGAGAGAGAGTATGTGACATGTTTTTGTACTTTTATTTTATATACATACGCACACAATCTAACCTTATGATATTGCTCAAAATTGTATAGAAATGGCTGTTATTTGCATAAATTTTCTTTATCAATGTATGCAAAGTGTGACATCTATGGAAAAATGACAGTTATTTTACCATTGCTTTCGTAGGTCATAATGAAATTGACCTCCATGACCATGCTCGCATATTATATAGAGAGCGACAGTGGCGCCACTAGAGAATTGTCGTTATGTAGTAGCCTCGGAATAATTTAGCTGGTTTATCAATCCAATGATTATATATAAATTAAAATTTGTTGTTTGCACACAATACAGTCTAGTTGGTTAAATTCTTAGCAAATTTCCTCAATAAATTTTAAACATTAAGTTTGATTAGCTGAAGCCTTATATTGACTGTATAATGCTGTTAATGAATGAATGTAATCGATTAAGAAAAGCTCTTAATGCAAATGCATAATAGCTTTGCTGACCATGGCACAGGGAGGGTTTGTGTATGCACGACGAACTCAAGAATGTATGTAGCAAATTACCTAAAACTAAAGACACGATGTGTATGGATATATGTGTACACACGCACATATATTTTCTATCCTGCGTTAAATAGATATATTGCAACATCTGTATGATTAGAGAGACTGTGGTTCAGCAACGTGCCTAATATTTGCCGGGAAATAATTATAAACAAATATAAATATATACAAGCATACATAATTCATACTTCCATACATACACCCGCCCAATATATGCACACAAATTTATATACACACACACACACACACACACATACACACACACACACACACA
>NC_068983.1:140693322-140698097 GCF_001194135.2 Octopus bimaculoides | reverse complement strand
TGTGTGTGTGTGTGTGTGTGTGTGTGTGTGTGTGTGTGTGTGTTTGTGAATGTGTGTGTGTGTATGTGTATGTGTGTGTGTGTGTGTGCGTGTGTGTGCGTGTGTGTGTGTGTGTTTGTTCACCTGCCGTCGCTTGACAACTGAGGCTTGATAACTGATTTCGGAAGGTATCTACTTAAACTCACTCACAAAGAAATCACACATGTAAAGTCATATTTGTTTTGTCGGGTTCTCTGTCCCCTAATAAAGGGCAGAATTGCAGTGCCATATAAAAAGCCGCAGCCACTGTATTATCTCGCCTACATTAACGCTCGACATGCTCTTTCAAATACATGACCGGTTGTATTCTGGAGTGTTTTAAACGAAACTAGAGCGACTGAATCATTTATCGTCTCGCACTCTTCCCTTTCCTTCTCGATGCCGCGATCTCCGTTTCTTAACTATTATAATAATATAATTTTAGTCAAGGAATTCATATTTACAGAATTCCTAAATTGAAAGCAAAAGAAAAGATACTAAAATAAACAAGAAAATACCAACTCCTACATACAAACACAGACGCACGCATACACACAAATATATATTTACACAAATTCGCAAATTTAAGGAAATTAAAATGAAAGACATTAACACCAGTGTCAGAAGAGCTTCCGTGTCAAATATAAAGAAAAATTAACAGTAACATAAATATAATAATTGAGTCAATAATAATAATTAAAAAAAAACATTCAAAAGATGAAGCCTAAATCATTACAAAGGTTGAAATAAAAAAAAAACAGAAGAAATAAAATAAAAAGGAAAAAGAGATCAAATAAGATATTACAATGTGTTCCGTTAAACTTGCCTCAGGATATTAGCGAACACAATGTACAAGATATCAGCTTTCTTTCTCATAGCTGCTGTTACACGATAGTATATATCAAAAATAATTTCGACAATCATTTATCATTCTACTATACATATACTGATAATTATTTATCATACACTGATATAGACTTACTGGCGGCTTCCTCGTGATTATTCTTGTCAATGCATTTCAGTTGTATCCTCCGGCCTTTTCCAGGTGATTTTTGGTAAACTGGCAAACTCTCAGATACAGTCAAAGATACAATTCTTTCTATTCTACGGAGGAAGATTGTTTTTATTTCGTTTTGTATGCATAGACAATGTTATCATTCCGTTTCTCCCTTCTGCCCAACTTCGGAAGAAGAACAAACATCTAAAGTTGGTTGTATAATATTTTCACTTCGATATTTTCTAAATGTTATGAAATACGAAATGTAAGTACAGATGACATGAGGTTACACTGATTACTGAGATTATCTCAAAATAAGTTTGTAAGTGCAAATATTTCTTTTAGATTCTTACCTGATGGAAGTGAAATTAAACAAGACGAATTTACTCCTTGAATTATTTACCAGCAACCAGAATAGAGCTTCGAGATAATCTGTAAGGATTTCATGTATCTTCTCATGCACAACGAAATTAAAAGTGTCAAGTTTCTAATGAGTATAAATCTCTAATTGCAAGAGTGTCTTCTCTGGATTATTGACTCAAGTGGAATTTTTATTACAGTTGCACCTTCTCAAAAGAACTCATTCCTCTAACCGATAACAAAGAAAAAGAGGAAGCCAATTACAAGATGAGTTGATTTTACGAAGGTATATAACAAGCGCATATAGGTATATATGCAGGGTCGGTAAAATTTTAGCCACTAGTTTTAAGAACATAAATTTAGATGCAATACCAATATAACGAACAGCTGTGGTATGTATGTATGTATGTATGTATGTATGTGTGTACGTACGTATGAATGAATGAATTAAACATTTGTTTGATTAGATAAGAATACTCGGAACGAGGAATGTACGTCTGGCGGAAAGTTAGAGTTTCACTGCTAAGAATTGTATATAAAACAAGATAGGCTATTATATGATCCCAATTGCAGTCTGTCAAAATTTGATCTTTGGATCGCTTCCTAAATTTAATGATGATCTAAAAGTAAAAACAAAAATGTGAAATATTCGCTAATGCGAGGATGAAGATATTTTATGAATAAAGTCTTTTTCTTTTCTCTTATTTCTTCAGTAATACATTTTATATATGTCAAATACATTTTCCCACATATTCACCCTTTTAAATTCATGATTATTTCTTTTTTCCAATAGTTTTCCACTTATTTTGCTCTAAAATATTTCAAAAATCAATATTATTAACTTTCGGCCTTTCAGGCATTGAATATTCTGAATTGTCGGTATTTCACTCTTTCGGTATTCTAATTTTGTGCTTATTTGAAATCAAACTACAAGTGTTATATTTGATTGCTTTATTCTTATTTTTATATTCAACATATCAACTACAGACATCTGATTACTAACTACAAAAATAATAATAATAATAATAATAAAAATTAAATAAAATCACCTGCCTATAAAAGAATGCTTTCCCCTTTTAAACACCTTAAGTATTATATAGGCACTTTTTACTGCCATGTAATTTGATAATTGAGGAAAGAATGCCGCAGGCATACGATTTTGATTGTGGTTGTCTCGGAGGTGGCGTCATAACACTTCACTCCGTAGGTGAGCTGCGTTTTTATTTTCAGCTGCATTCTTGAAGAATCCGTTATATCTATTTTAAGTAATTGATATTCGTTACACTTTTATCCACAATTTATACATTAGTGGTTCAGACGTAATATATTATAGCTAATTTGATATACCAGACGTGGAGATTTTCAGTTAAAAGTTTACTTTTATCGTTATTCTGTATCAGAGAAATACAGGCAAAACTGACGTTTTTAAATGCATTTTTCATGTATTGATTGCATTACTACATACGATGACATTACCCGAAATAGTACATGTGCATTCTAAATTATTTCTGCATATAACTTTCTGGAGCGTACCACTCCAAACGTGATATTGAAATTAAAATGTTTAAAGAAAAACGATTGAGACTTGGCGTTGAAAGCAATAACCATCTTGGCAGTAGCATGTAAGGCGACACTGTGCCATGCATTACTTACATCAATAGTACTAAACGATTTATCAGGAAATATATTGTTAAACAAGGTAACTAACTGGGAGCATGTAAACACCGGGAAAGATGAATTTATTAATTGTTTTGGAGTAGTGAACCTCTTCTACAGTTAGAAATATTTGCTTGAAGAATCGGTGACAATGCTTCAACGAGGTTCTTCAGTATACGTCAAATAGTAAACAACTTTCTCAAAACTCTAAGAATACATATGAAAAGACAGAATTATATGTCTGAATTGCCTTTGATTATTTGTCAATACCACAAGATGGAACTGGGTCTAAACAACAACATCAACGCGTCGTCTTTGAACGTCAATTTCATTTCCGATTGAATAAGCTTTGCAATAGATGATCAGAGGATTGAAGCTGACGGTATTTCGTAATTGCAGGTTCATTGAGTTTAATATTTGGTGATAAATAAGAGGTGATGCAAGATCGGTAGTAGTTTATAACGAACAATCTCAACAAACAAATGTTGACAAACAACAAACGAAAACAGACTCAAAACAATTAAGTATCCAGCATTTCCTATTTAGTACAAATATAATGGATTTGGTGAAATCTAATTTAAGGAAAAACTCCATTAAAACCGCCATTGATACCATACATTTCTTTCCCACGTTCGGTAAATTATAGTTGCGTACACTAGAGTTATATAAGATATACATGCAGAATATGAAAAGACTATGATTTGTTATATAGACATTTGCGGATGGTGTCAACGCAGTAATTTTAATACAAAATTGATATGTGTTTCAAATATGTGACTGCGTCTTTAAGTTAATTTATCAAAATTAATTTCTTCACAAATAAATAATTTCTTCTCGAACTATACACCACATATTATTTGGTCTTTCCTAGACAACCTGCTCTGGTTTCCTAGAAAGTAGGTACACCTGTCAACAAAAACGGTAATAATAAAGTTTGGATTACGTAATTGCATGTAGGATATTATTTTCCTCTCGGTTTCAGCACTGATATTATTTTGCAAGAATATTTTCATAATATTTTTATAATATTTACAAAGGTTTATTATTACTTAAACTCCTACGACTTTTAAACTATCGACTTTTCTTTCTTTCTTATCGCTTACCTTGTTGACAGCTGGGCATGCTATATCTGTGATCCAGCATCGTTTGCTTTCTCTCTAAATTAACACTATGTCTAGTTTCATATTCTCTACCTCATGGTCGCACAAAATCATAAAATCCCATTGTATCTTTGCATTATCATTTTCGATGATGCCTTCGGGTTTATGTTCGTAACACATTTTTACTCTGACAAGTCCACCATACTTGTTGCAAGTGTCCAATGGGTAATCCTTGCTATGTCGTCATGAGGTCTCTTATATTCTTTCTGGGCTAGTGGCGTACATTGATTGCTATTATTATTATTATTATTATTATTATTATTATTATTATTATTATTATTATTATTATTATTATTATTATTATTATTATTGTTCAGTAGTCTTATTTTTATAACGTGCTTTCACTTCACTACCGAGCGCAGCTCTGTGCGCCTTGGGTATGTGTTGTGCTTTGCTGTGATGCTCTTATGGTTACTGTATTGAAAGTGTTTTGCGTAGGATGTGTGCAGTGCTCAGTAGTGCAATTTTCTGTATGTTATATATATTTGCAAGTCCTGGTGTTTTTGTTATGTATCTGTCTGAATATTTTTTTATTATACCTAAAGCACCTACTATGATAGGAATTGTTTCTGTTTTTAGATTCC
>NC_068983.1:140683742-140691242 GCF_001194135.2 Octopus bimaculoides | reverse complement strand
TGGTCTTATGATGTCTACTTACACACACATTAACTCTCACACAAGCATAGAAACATACGTTCGTGTGAAGGAAAAATACTCGTAAGTATACGAGATCTGATCAATAAGTATCCGGATAGTTGCCATAGTAAAGAAGCTAAAGGACGTAGAGTAAACCCGCTTGGCACAGATTGGCCCTCAACTCTGCTATGCATGTGCACTAAGTCTTAACATTATAGATCACTCCCGCTGTTTATAGCAGTGCTTGTGCTTGGAAGGAAGGTATGTAGCGTATGTTCGTCGCATTGACTATAACAGAGAAAGTGGTCATGATGATACCTGCTCAGAGGCCTACAAAAAGTTGTAGAAAGCATATCAGGATGTCTGTATGAGACGCTCGCAAGAGTACGAGTGGTTCAGATTTTTCCAAGCTGGCCGAGAAAATGTAGATATTGACGAACGTTCTGGGAGATCCGCAACCAGCAGAACTGAGAAAAACATTGCAGATGTGCGTGGAGGTATGACAGGAAATCGTCGAATCACCATCTGTGAGTTATAAGAGGATGTGCAGATTAGTCACGATTCAGTTCATTCCATTATCACTGAGATTGGGTATGAGACGTGTGTTTGCCAAGTTTGTACCAAGATTGCTTTCAGCTGACCAAAATGACACTCGGGTTTCAGTTGAATAAGATGTCCTTGGTTGTGTCGAGAACGATGAAAACTTTTGGAAAACTTTGTGTAAGCCTCTGAGGAGGGATCGCCAAGATTTTGGCAAAATTTGATGCACATTCTCTGCTCAACTTTCAGTGTTATGATCAATGCAACGATCACGCGCTACACACGTTACTTCCAAGCACTGCAATAAACAGCGGAAGTAAGGTAGAACGTTAAGATTTAGTACGCATGCACAGCGGAGGTTCAATCTGTGCCAAGTGGCGTTACTCTGTGTCCTTTAGCGTCACTACTATGGAAACAGTCCGGATACTTTTTGATAAAACCGCGTACGTGTTTGAGTGTGTTTGTGTGTGTTTTAATACAATTTTATAACCGTGGAAATGTTCATCAATATTTCAAATTATCTAAAATATCAATGAAATCTGTTTCGCACGACAGAATGAACGCAAAGCGAGGAATTCTTAAATAAAGCCCTTACAAAAGTTTGCGAATGGTATTTAAAATGTTTCTAATTTTAATGCTGCAATATTATTGAATGCGTTTGTACTTTTGAATTACAATGGTTTGTTTTAATATATATATATATATATGTTATATACTATTTGAATTTTGATTAACACTTCTGGAAATTATTCACAGTTTATAATTTATCATTAATGAAAAAATATCTTCACCGTATTGCATTGTATTTCATTATTGGTTTGTACTCTATGACACGGTTTCTCATCTCAACGTATAATGTATCTTGTGTAATTATATATTTATATATGTTATGCTTTAACCATTTCTCTACCGACAATAAGAACTGAAGTGTGAAAGAAAAAATATAAACGGATTTCGTGCTGTTAGTCTATTTACTTATTCGTGAATTGGGGACCTCTATTTGTCTATAAAGTTATTTCGTATGATACGGTGTCTGAAACAGAAGCAACATTGTAAACTTGAAGTTGTTTAAATCTCAGAATATTTATATTTGCTTTACGGCAACGCAGTGTGGGTGATTAGATCACTGGAGTAGAGAAATTAACGACTACGGAGGATGGAAAGTATATCTAAAAGATTCAGTGCATTTAAGCAAGTTTTCGTAGAAATAGAACACAATTGGACTGAAATTATTTGTATGTATTTATGGTAATACAAGTTGTTCGGAATAGATTCGTCAGTTTGAAAACGGAAAATGAAACCGAAATCCCACCCAAAAATGTAAGTGTTTTAAAAGATCAAAAACTATCAACAAGGTTATGGCTGCTCAGGTTACTCAAAGCACTATCAGGTTTCATTACGGCCTCATGACGTCTCCTGAACTTAGCCAATTTAGAGATGATTTCCAGTGTGCAAATGCAGTTAGAATGCCTACTGAATCCCTTTCTGCTAATCACAGTTTTCCAGTCTCATTTAGAGCTGCCCATATCACGTCTTATAACATTTACAGTGCTTATTGAGCATTGAGTTGTATTCGTAATGCCAGCAGTTTGATAACCGGCGCGAATGATCATAATATAGGTAACTTTTTCGAATATTCAGTTGAGTTTCAGTCCTCCAATTCAGCTAATTTATTCCCAGCTACAACTTTATGCCCTTGAATGTCGTAAGCCGTTCACCAATTCATCAGGATATCCCTGAAACAAGGAGACATACAGCGTTTTATATGTGTAACATCCTTTGGTACTGCATAAAATGCTGAAAGACGAAAAACACCCTCCCTTTCGAAATTGAAACCGATGTTCAGCAAGGTTAAGAAGCATTCATTTTCAAAGGGTTTAGCGAAATTTTAATTATTGACCGGGAGCCGAAAGCAACTGAATTTTTTGCATTTTGGTGATTTTGTAAATAAATTTCATAGAAAGATATGATCATCGAAAAATTCAGTATATTACTTAGAATGCAATATAACTCACAGTTACCGTCAAATAATTCTGTTGTAGAAAGTACACATTTCCCTTCATCCGGATCTTTTTTGTTACTAGTTACACGTCCATTTCCACATCAACACCATCTTCCCCAGCATATCTGTGAACTTTTATTTCGCCAAAGCGCTCGTGCAATAACAACAGAGTGTAGTGCAAACTTATATTACGAGTTCTTACGCAATTCATTGGAACAGAAAAACACTTAATATCATAAATTTTCCTAACTTCAAGTATTAATGAGTGTCACTGTCATATTTAACATAGCTGTATTCAAAATGTTTACACTTTAACAATGAATAACCTAGGTGATATTTCTTCATTTTGCGCCTGCCTGTAAATATCTTTAGATCTTCACAACCTTTGTCTTTCTACGACATACTATTCGGTTTATCTTTACTCTTCACTGCTTTATTACTGCCTCCCACAACCATTCCTTGCATTACTGGGGGAAAATAATTCTTCTTCATAATAACTAAGGTACAATATGAAAAGTACAAACACACACACACAAAGAAAAACACCAAAGTGTGCGTTATTTTCTCCATTTACAGTTGCAAAAACATTTATATAATTTTATTTTACGTCAAAGCGAGAAAATCATAGCGTACATACTGATTACCTAATTGTTTGGACTGGTTCCTCTACGAACATCTCTTCCACTTTGTTACTTCTCCCTCTAGATCGGTTATTCTTTCTACTATATTTACTCTCTTTTAAAGTTATATAATTTAATACATGTAAATCAATATTCATGAGCTACTTAGTAAAGGTATCTTCGGAATACGACTTAATCAGATTCGAGTGTATTACAAATAAGAATGAATCAGTTCATTCAATGCTTATCACACCTTCTTGTGGAATATCACAGGGGTAAACAGATATGGACACACGCACACACACACGCACAGTCATGCAGATGCATGCAGAGCTACACACACTCACACACACACACTCACACACACACACACACACACACACACACACACACACACACACACACACACACACACGCATACACAAGTATACATATATGAACACATATACACACATGCACACTCACTTACCGAAACACGCATATATGATTCGGCAAATACTTGGTTAGTAGAAGAAAGAGAATTGCAAGTTATTTCTTTATAAATTTTGAGATTTATGAAACGAAAAAAAAAAAAGAAAAAATAGTAATGTACAAGAAGTTCTCCTAAATCACGAAATAATTATCTACATACGCTAACCTACATCAAAATAACAGTTTATACTAAGATAAATAATTTGGCATTTATAGGTTAATAGTAAATCCTGGATATAAATATTTATTATAGAGTCGCAGGAGTGGCTGCGTGGTAAGTAGCTTGCTTACCAACCACACGGCTCCTGGTCCATTACCACTGCATGACATCTTGAGCAAGTGTCTTCTACTATAGCCTCGGGCCGATCAAAGCCTTGTGAGTAGATTTGGTACATGGAAATGGAAAGAAGCACGTGGTATATATGTATATGTATGTATATATATGTACGTGTGTGTATATGTTTGTGTGTCTGCGTTTGTCCCGCCAACACCGCTTGACAACTGATGGTGGTGTGTTTACGTCCCCATAATTTAGCGGACAAATATTTTTGTTTAGAAAACCAAATGACCGTTGCGTATCTCTTCATCCAGTTGTAGAGATGTTATGCGCCTTCATCCTTATCAGTCTGACGAGTCACCTATACTGCTATGTGCTTCATAGGTGCGAAACCAATGGTTAATCTATGACCGGCCATACATTTTAACTTCCTAAAAAATACATTACTGCTCTAATGCTTTATAGTGTGCATTTTCTTTCGGTTTTATAATGATATATATGTATCGCTTTTCTCTGAAGGTTCGGTTTTGACCTGAAAAACGTCTCATTTAATTAATCTGGGGTAACGTAAGCAATTAGTGTTAGAGAAGGTGTAAGATTATATTGTACACTAGTTGGGAGCTGGGGTTGCAAATCCCCGAGGAAGCCTGTTAAACTTTTTATCTATATCTGTTGTCTCTGGTCAATTAGCCTGAATTAATTAGGAGTTCTCTTTTTGGTGTGATATTGTAGGATATGCATGCATATACATGTGTATTTCTGTATACATTTGTAAATTTAGTAGAACAAACGAAAGAAAGATACCTAAAATGATGTTTGAGAATTGAATTGAATTGAACCAGTTTCTGCTCACGAGTTGTGGTCGTTCAAAGTTTTTACAAAAAGGAAGCAATCAGAGCAACATTTTCATATTTTATCCACTTTGCTGTATAAGTCTGAAAGGTCAGTCATTCTTCAAATCATGTGCATCTATATGATCCTAGATTTTAAATCGCAAGTATATTTCGATTTAGATGTGCTTTACTATGTGGTTGGAGGTTCGTATGTAATATTTAGTGGTGAGATAAAAGGTCATATATTTAAAGTGGCATTGTACTTTTAGCGGTCGAATCATTGCTTAGAAATACTACTCACTAATTTCTAAAGGGTAAAAATGTAAAATCTTGAAATCTTAATTGTAAAGTCTGCCGTTTATAGAAATTATTTCGCTACAGATTCTCGGGGTTTCCTTTGCTGCGTCAATTGTACACAAACACACACACACACACGCACGCACACACACGCACGCACACACGACCTCCTACCCATACACAAGCAGACACATGTGCATAAATGTATACTCATAGAAAGAGGGCTAAAGTGCTAGATGGAGAAATTGCACATTGAGTGGCTATATATATATGTATATATATATATATATATATATATATATATATATATATATTTAAAGTACGTGGAAACTTTGTTGTGTTATCACCTCCATCCCAACGTTAGTATTTTGTTATATTTTTAATCTTCTTCATTCACACATTAAAGTATTAGTTATGAGCCTAACGGTTTGACATATTCTTTCGTTGTTTGCCTAATATCAACATTATTACCATGTGCGTCAATGTTATTTTCAGAAATTGCGTCCGTTTATTGAAAGTTTAAATGTAAATAGTTTGTATTGCTATATAGACATCTGAACTTGACACCTAATATAATGGAGATTTTCTACGAAAGTAGAAATATCTTGCAGAGTAATAAAAGTTCACTATTCTATTGTGTGATTGTGTGAGTCTTTTAAAAATATCTATTTGAAGACTTCAGAAAATATTTGCATTTCTTTGGTTAACTCTTTGCTGTGTCCACTCGATTAAACATTCTCACGTTTTGCACATCTGTATGTATATATAGTCTACTGACTAAAATATGTGTAAATTACTGTAACAAAGATAAATCAGAACAGAAAATTGTTAGTATCTCGGAATAAGTTAATAAAATCGATAGAAATATTGAGTTATTATATGACTCGCGTTGACTGATTCGAATTTTCTGGCAAGAAATATTGCTTTTTATCCGTGAAGTTTTTTTCTAGACAAGATTCTAACCCCCAATACAATGGAGATAAAATATTGCCTAAAATATCTCAGGTATCTTGAAACGAAGTAATTATTTTCAATGTCCTCAATGGCTTTTTATTTCGAAATTCTGTAGATGTTAGAAGAAAGAAATCATCAGAATATATTTCTTGAAATATATATGTATTAATAAAATGATCTTATTTATAATCGTATAAATATATATGATGTCTCCTACGCCAGCATTACCGGCATCGGTGCCAACACGAACACCGACGCCCGTTTTAACAACGCCGAGGCCATAATCAAAATCATCAGCACCAGCAACAGCGGTAGCAGCAGCATCAAGATCAACAAAAATAACACCGGCAGCACCCACACACGAAAATACATCGGAAAAAAATTCAAGCAGCACCTCTCCAATCACAAATGCCTTTTCAGGATACTGGAGAGAAGATACGCTTGGTCCTTAGCTAGCCATGTATGGCAGCTAAAAAACTAAGGAACTCCAAACGTAATATCAATGAATATTCTAGATATCCAGGACCCTACAACAATGGAAGCAAGCATTATAACTGTGCAGAGCCGAAATGACGAGGATATTAAAAGACTTCTTCGACTTAGAGAACAACCTTAACTCCAGGATGGAATATTTCGGACCCTGCTTGCACTTCAGGAAATTCTTACTGGTGTCCTGGGATTCACCACGCAATACGGTCAATTACAGATAGGAGTCAAAAGAGAGAATCCCTTGTTGACATATAGTAATGAGATCTTTTCCTCCTAAATTTTCTTGAGAAACCACTTGCTAGAAAGGCCATATGTCAGTGGATTTAGGGTCTGAAGAAACACTGTAATGCTAAGCGCTTTGTCAACGTGAAAACCAGGGAAATCTCATAAACCGGCATATCTATTTTTATTTATATACTCTATTGCTCTAAAACTTAGATCGTGCTTCTTGATCGGATTTATCAAATATATGTGTATGTGTAAATGTTCCAAAAATTTAGTGTAGAAACAACAAACGGGAAATACAGACATAGAACGTCAATTATCGTCCAAAAAATCATACCAATTTCACGCCTTTAGGAATAATACTCTTCACTTCCGGTGACGTCAGCGGCGAGAAGCCGCTGGAAATAGTGTTCTGAGTTCAACTTCCGCCGAGGTCAACTCTGTCATTCATCCTTTCGAGGTCGATAAATTAAGTACCAGTTGAGGACTGGGCTCGATATAATCGACTTGATCCTTCCACCAAAATTTCAGGCTTTGTCTCTATAGTAGAAAAGATGTATACACACGTATATTATATGATATTACATCATACTATGTAACAAAGCGGCGAGCGAACAGAGGCATTAGCACGCCAGAGAGAAAATGGTTAGCGGCGTTTCACTAATATTTACTTGCTTTTCGTCCTGTCGTCTTTTCATGTTCAAGAAAATAATCATCCGTTGATATTATTGGGATCGAAATACTCGAGCAACCCCATCCCAAGTTCCAGCGATTGTAATATGGTTATATATA
>NC_068983.1:140682366-140683610 GCF_001194135.2 Octopus bimaculoides | reverse complement strand
TATTGATATTGATATTGATATAAATGGAGAGACAACAAAAGAATGAAAGAGACCTCGATATTATGTAAACAGAGGAAATTATCTGTAAATATAATATGTGACAATTATTCGGTAGCCATGATAAAACTCCGAGTCTCTGATGTCGCGGCGGAAAGCCACGCCGGCATCTCTTCAGTTATTGGGCCATCGAAAAAATGCTATGAAAATGACCGTTAAACAAAAGGAAATTAATGTGTGATTGGCCGTTATTAAGACAAAAGAGCTATTAGAATGACCGCTAAGTAAAGGGAGGGAGTGAAGGTAAGGGAGTAAAAATGTCATAGTCATCGCGTAAGCGCACATATCCACCATACATACACATGCGCGTCCGCACACCCATGTATATGTGCCTATACGTATATACTCATCCACCCTCTCTTGAAACACACACATACTCACACACACATTCGCCCAAAATATCTACATACCCGCATGCACGCTCGCACACACACACACACACACACACACACAAACACACGCGCGCACAAAAAAGGTTCATACACACGTCTATATACGCACATGCACAAAATCAACAGGGTTAAAGGCAAAATACAGAAAACCGTGTAAAAAATTGTAAAACATAAGCAATAAGAATAAAATACGTCTATATACTTACGTACTCCCATGCACGCACACACACGTCTATATACGAACATACTCGCACAGACGCACACATCCACATGCGCGCTCAACAAATTCCATATACACGTCTATATACGCACAGGAAAAATGCAGGGCAGAATGTAGAATACAGAAAAATTGTGTAAAAAAATATGACCAATAAGACAATAGACCAATATCTCTATAAATATGTAAGGTTAAATATTTGTTACGCTTTGGTCCACGCCCCCACCAAGATTACAGATACGACTTGCTTTCTATATTGTGTCCACATACAAGCTTTTTATCGATCTATACTTTTTACTTATATTTCTTATATATTTTTTATATATTTTTTTTTACTTATTTATAGAGATATTGGTTTATAGTTATATTGCTCATACATTCTACCTTGCACCCGGCATTTTTCCTGTGCGTGTATAGACGTGTATATGGAATATCTTGTGTGCGCATGTGGATGTGTGCGTGTTTTTATTGGTGGGGCGTGTGTGTGTGTACGAACGTGTATGCGGGTATGCATATATTTTTCGGCGAATGTGTGAGTAAGCATGTGTGTGTTACAAGTGTGGATGGATGAATATATG
>NC_068983.1:140680165-140682094 GCF_001194135.2 Octopus bimaculoides | reverse complement strand
TATATATATATAGGCGCATGTACTGGGGTGTTCGGTTGCGCATGTGTATGTATGGACATGCGCGCTTACGCGATTACTATCAACATTTTTACTCCTTTACCTTTACTCCCTCCCTGACTTATCGGTCATTCTAATAACTCTTTTGTCTTAGTAACGGTCAATCGCACAGCAATTTCCTTTTGTTTTAACGGTCATTTTCATAGCATTTTTTCGATAGACCGATAATTGAAGAGATGCCGGCGTGGGTTTCCGTCCCGACATCCGAAACTCAGAGTTTTATCATAGTTACCGAATAATTGTGACATATTAGTAATCTCCATTTGTACATATGGCTAAACCTGTCAGTTTTTATTATCATATAAAAGTGTCATGTGTTTTACTAGAGAAATATGCCTATAAGGTATGGGGATAATTTATATATATATATGTACGCGCATGTAGTTTTAAGTTGCATGTGTATATAGTCAGTGATGCTGGATTAACAGATTATCTAAAATAAATTATAAAATGTCCAATTAACATCATTTATGGAAGAATAGGCGTTGTATTAAAAATTGTCGTAGGGTACAGGTAATAACAGAATAAACAAAAGTTTATCAGGAATCAAATTTCAAATAAGCAGAAAATGGAGAAAACTTTTGATCAACAAAAAAACAAAATGATCAACACCAATTAATTAATTTTGAGTTTTGTATTAAAAAAATAATTTCGCCTGTTCAAAAGCCGTCGGGCTCAACTTTTCCTTTCATCCTTTCGCAGTCGATAAATTAAGTACCAGTGAGACTGGATGTAATCGACTGGTCTCCTCTCCCGAAATTTCAGGCCTTGTACCTTTTGTAGAAAGGATTTGATTGTTCTAGTTTTAACATGTGTTGCTAAGAATAGAAGTCATTTGACGACACCCTTTTGTTTGTAATTGGCTATCCTGTTGCAGGATTAATCCGAGGAATATTCAAATGATTCCCATCTTATCTATTCCACAGAATAAGATTAAACTGGAGAGCATTAAAAGAGGGATATGTCTGTGAGACACGTTTAAGTTATCTTGAACACGAATGAGAATATCAGGATTTTCATGGGTATCACCAACAATAAGGATGGCTGCTTCATTACATGTGAGCTCATTAAACCAGCGTAAAATATTCATTAATATAGTTTACTATAGACGTATCGAACGCGGAAACACACACACACCCTCATAGAATTGATAATATTGAAAACAGCAAAACGTACGCACAGGAAGTTCAAGCGAAACGAAATGTAGTTAATATACGTGCAAAACATGCTTTCTGTAGCATAGTTATTCTATAAAAAATGGATAGTCACCAATTTACCAAAAGTTAGTATGCGTCAGCAATGTAAGAAAGTACAGAAAGTCAGCATTTATATGGGACATGTATTAACTGTTATAATATTCACGATTGAATGAATGTCACGGTAAAGAAAGTGAAAGTCCAAGAAAATTCAGACGACATAGCATACTTCAGCTTTACATACAAAAATAATTTATTTAAAAATTTTCAAACTGAACAAAGTGAACAAAAATGAAGATACTGTGTTTGAATTGTGAAAACATTAGAGGCTGTAGAATAAATACTGAGTAACGCAGCAAAAAAGGTTTGTGCGACGTTGATACTCACAGTGATGAAGAATACAAGGACTGTTAATAACATATTATCTTGAAACTGGTTAGGAGTGGAATAACAATATCAGTAATTATATTGAAAGGGTCGCTGCGGCTTACTACATCGCCAAGTTTCCGAATTTGTTATTATAACCAGAATGATATTTTTTCAGATACATTTGCGAGTATTGTGAGTAGTTTTAAATCAGGCAAATATTCATGTTGGTAGTACTTCAAAGTGAACATTGTTTGTTTGAAGTCCAAGCCGCAAGTGAACTTACAATATCTGCGCATTTCACTGTTGG
>NC_068983.1:140679581-140680155 GCF_001194135.2 Octopus bimaculoides | reverse complement strand
GGGGGGGGGGAATTTGAATACATAAACTAAGAGACATACACACATACATTAACGCACACGTGAATCATATTTCTGTCCCTCTGTGTGTCTGCCTCTGTCTTTAGATGCGCGCGCGAGCATGTGTGCGTGTGTGTGTCAGTCTCACAAAAATGTATGTATACTGATACTAATAATTTCTTATGCTGAAAGAATGTCAAATAATGAATTATAGCATGTGTAACATCTCCACACACCTCTGTGTGTGTACGTGTGTACTTATGCGTGTGTGTGTCCCTGTGTGTGAAGTCACGTGGTTTGTGATTAGTGTTTTGCACTGACGATGGCTTGATGCTGGGCCTTATTTCCAGAGCGAGTGACGCGTTGTGTTCTTGAGCAAACCATTTCATTTCACATTGCTTCAGTCCACTCAGTTATAAATGGGTAATCCTGCAAGCAACAAGTTTTCTGTTCAAGTGGAATGTTGGCCTGCTTGCCCAGCCAACGAGGTTGCAGCATTCAAAAGCTAAAACGATGCAAAAGGCAATATGACCGGTGATGTACTACAACATTAGGCTAGTCCGGTCGATCATGTGAC
>NC_068983.1:140678627-140679177 GCF_001194135.2 Octopus bimaculoides | reverse complement strand
TATGTATTTATTAGTATGTCTGAGTTTGTCCCTGTACCATGGCTTGATGGCCGATGCTTTTGCCTTTACGTTTTCGCAACTTAGGCTTGCAAAAATGAATCTCTGGGGTCGATTTGTTCGAATTATGGCGGTGCCCCAGCATGGCCGCAGTCACAACAGTGAAGTAAGTAAAAGAAGAAAACTATACGTCGGGCTACTTTCAATTTCCGTCAACCAATCCACTCAGAATCCACTACCAAATCCACTGCCGCTAGAGTAGAAGACATTTGCCGAAGGTGCCACACAATGACACTGGATTCGGAGGCATGCGGATGGGAAGGCAATTTCTTTCGACACAACTACACCTGTGACAGTATACACACAGTTATATATGTATCTGTACGTACTTACTTATATATATGCATATACGTACATACGAACATATACATACATATATATATACATACATATATATATACATATATAGATACACACACATATATATATATACATATATATGTATATGTATAAATATATATTTGTATATATATATATATATACATATATATAT
>NC_068983.1:140676058-140678348 GCF_001194135.2 Octopus bimaculoides | reverse complement strand
TATATATATATAACAATTAGAAAATGGCGGATAATACGCTGAACCCAACTACTTGCAGACAGTGTATCCCGTTGAATTCATTAATTTAATTCATTGCAAAAGTGACAAAAAAAGAAAGAAAGAACCAAAGCACAGGTGAACCCCCAACCCCTAACTCTCTCACGTTATATATATATATATATATATATATATATATAGTCAGAGAGAGAGGAACAGAGAGAAAGCTAACTAATATTTCATCTATGACGTGGATTATGTATATACATACCGTTCCACTTATAAAGACACGATATTCATGATGATTGTTTTAGTTATGTCACCGAAAATAATATGTTTGTGCTACTTGAAAGTCACCTTGAAATATTTCCAAATCTTATCTGAAATGCCAACGCATGACGATAAGAACAGCTTAACTTTTTTTTATGATGAACTTTAACCAAAACACCTTCAACCTATCAATTATCTACGCTGAGATCTAAGATGACACAAATATTTGACATCTAAAATACACACCTCGCTAACAGGCACATTTCAGGTGATATAATGTTTCACATATATCCCGCGTTGATTTTAAATTTAAGTCTACATTTTTTTCTTTGATATGTGACCAGCTACATTTAGGGATAATCATACTTCATTGAAATTATTTTCGTAGACTTCTTTGTGCAACATTTTCGCTCAATCCTGACTTATAGAAACACGAATAAATGAGTTGGCCTTGCTTTCGATTGATGTTCAATACAATAATATAATCAATTATCAAAAAATGAATATTATGTTCTATATTATAGTGCATTTTTGCGTGCGATATATATACTATTTGTGTGTGAGTGTATGCATGCGCATGTGGGAGCGGGCGCGCGATGTATGTTTCTGTGTTTCTGCGTATGTGTATGAAATAAGGAAATATTCAATAAATAATAAGCTAATACTGTAGTGTACTTCTTACGATTCTGGCGTATGATGGTAGGGACCAATATAACAAGCGTTGGATTCGCCCATTATATATGCATACACAAGTATGCCAAGGAATATCTGTTATATTACCTTTCCTTATTGTGACAACTCTGTTTTTCCTTGTTCGTAGTATTTATAAATTTTCACTAAGTATAGATTACTTATTTCTTTGGGAGCGGAACATCGCGATGTGGCTTCCAATGTGTTTCAGGTAAGTTTTAGTTTTCCATTGCCAGTAGACGAACATGGAAAATGTTGTAAAGGAAATTGACTGACCCTGGTTTCTTGACAGGATATGATGAAATACATGTGGAAGGCTGAAAAATTAACAGTTAAATATTAGATTATTAAAATTCAGTAGTTCAGCTACTAATCGTATGCAATACATGCTTGCATACACAGACATACGCACACACGCACAAACACGGACAGGCAGACAGATGGACAGACAGACACACACACACGCGTTTATTTTTAGTTCAAATGTATTCAAGGGGTAAAAATGGAGTCTTTGTTTAGAATGTTTCAACATGAAATCATACATCGTAAGTTCTACGAGAAACAGTTGTTGGGTAAAATATTTATTTCACTTTGGCGATGATTGCAAAGTAGCAAGACAACAAATTTAAAAAAACTGTCTGTTTAATTTTTTCTAAACCGAATAAATATTCAAGTGAAGCGGTAATTTTTGATATTACTGTTTATTTCATATGCTTAAATAAGCAACCTTCAAAATATCAGAATATTTGGTACCCCACAGATGCTAAATCTGTGTTAATGAACTTAACACAGATTAAGTTCATTGACCTAAATAATTTATTCTCACGTATGAACATCTTTGATTAGTTATTTAAAGCATTCATTTTATGAATATTTTTACATATTGTACTCAATATATTCCTAATAGAAAAATCTTATTTAAATTTGTTTAAAAGTTGTCATTTACGTTGATAGATCATATATTTTGCTCAAAATATTTCATACAGTCATTTAACAAACGTCCTATGGCTTTGTTTTAAAACCTAGTACCGCATTTCCGTTTTGAATTAAACCATATTCTTCAAATATACTCTTTACTCTCTATTACATTTTACTTGCTTCAGTCATTTGACTGTGACCATGCTGGGGCACCGCCTTTAGTCGAGAAAATCGACCCCAGGACTTATTCTATGTAAGCCTAGTATATATTGTATCGGTCTCTTTTGCCGAACCGCTAAGACACGGGGACGTAGACACACCAACATCGGTTGTCAACCCATTTTTTTGGGGGGGGGGAGGACAAACACAGATACACAAACATATACACACACGCATGTATATGTATATGTATATA
>NC_068983.1:140673997-140675129 GCF_001194135.2 Octopus bimaculoides | reverse complement strand
TTTCATAGTGTGGTCTTGTTCCAGGTACAGGTGACACTGGGGTTGAGCGTCCCTCAAGTATCACCGGATACCTAGAACCGGATATTTTAAAAATATGTGGGAATACCAGATTCTTGACTGATTTGATCCACAAAGTCAAAATCGCTTTTGACCCCAGCGAATCGGTCGCATGCAGAACTTTTTCATTGAGGAGCTTGGCTTCGCTGCCGCCCAAACCTCGGTGGATAGTGTCTTCTATCCACTTGGGTTCTATTCCGGGTGGCACACCGCAGACCCAATCCCTTGTCAACTTCTCACAATACGTGAGAAGAAACAATATTACCTTACCCTCTACGGGCTCACTCGCGAAATTGCGAACCTCTTCAGGGCTGTCAAATAGCAACCACACCGTTGCGTTCTTAACACCCCTGGAAATAAACTTTATCGTTGGCATGTACTTCGCCAAATCATATTCGATATTAATATTATTGAAGAGGGCGATGGTGTCGAGCGACTTGGAATATGTCCTCAACATCACCGTCCTCTCTTCTAAATTCTTCACCCACTCTATGGGTGGGACAATCTCCCACCCCAACACGTTGTCTATTTTCAATGTCATGTTCGTTAACAAAACAAAGTTCAACCAAAAGTCACAGAAAAGGCAGGGGAAACAGTTCAAGAAAAAAGAAAGGGTAAGTCACAAAAAAAAGAAGGAAAGAAAAACAGTTAAAAAAAAACGTTCAAAACAGAAAGACACAAAAAAAAAGAAGGGAATAAAACAGTTCGAGAAAGTAATTTTATAGAAAGTCAGAAAAAGTAAAACAGTTCTAAAACACAGCAAGCACAAATCTTCCGGCCACTCGGTACTCCAGGCAAGCTGGTACTCCAAAATAGCAACTGGAACGCAGCTTCCACAAAAATTGTTGAAAAAAATTACACTATTCTTTGGAGGTGAGATACGCCCACAAAATTCTCTCGATTAAGTGAGACACAAAAAAGTGTTCACAAAAAAATTCTCAGTCCGCCTTTATGGCGACGAAAACACGCCCACCAAAAGCGACGATCGAGAAACACAATATCTTTGCTCGCTAAAGTGAGCAACAATTTAAAGTCGCCAAAGGCAGACGAAATTGCCCCAGAGCTAAGCTGAAAT
>NC_068983.1:140667154-140673987 GCF_001194135.2 Octopus bimaculoides | reverse complement strand
AAAACACAATAAGTTCCCACCCAGCTAGAAGAACAAAAAAAAACGACCTACCTTGACGACTTTCTTTTTGTCTTTTTTTCAATTAACGGAGCCCAAAAGCTCACTCTATAGGCAACAAACCAACTAACGACGAATGCGCTGAAGTAAGCAAGCTACATATCACATAGTCACTCCTATGCCTATATATTGAAAATCCAATAATATAACATTCTTGAACAAAAAGAAGCATATGCTGGAATTCAGAATTACTAACACAACACACATGATATTTGTTGCAAATCTTGCTGTGTATATAAGAGAGAAACAACGGAATATCATTGAAACCTTGTCATGAAATAAAAAGTTAAAACCGAAATATAAGTGTCCAGTTTTGAATGAAACATTCGTCAGTTAATCTTATTGGAAATCGGACCATGTTCTGTTACCACTATTTATACAGGTGTATTAGTATTTTTCTTGTTTAAAAATTTCCATTTTGCTTGAATTAGTATATGTCAAAAGATGAAATACCCCAGAAATGCTTCATGCTTACATTATAATTTTTGGCTGGGTTGTAGAGTAGATCACGAACTGCATTCTGACGTTTACGCATACTTATCGAGCTATTTCAAATGGTTCACTATTTCCTTATGATTCCTTCTTTTCACTGGACAAATAATACAGATCCATGCAATGCGTGACAGAAATAATTATTTCCATTTGCTTACATATTTTAGCACTGAGCCAGATTCTCACATGTGTACTTTAATGCAAAGAAATTAGTTGCTTTTTTCTTATATGACACATGAAGTAAATATTATCCATTTGTATCTTTTCATGATAAACTGACACAGATAAATATATACTCTGGTCATTCATTGTTCTTATTGATAGGTGTAAAAAATTTTGCTACATTACATTGTTGTGAGAGAGATTCAAGGAAATGAAATATATATATGTGTGTGTGTGTGGGGTGGGGGTGCGTGCGTGTGCGCGCGCGCGTGTGTGTGTGTATAACATGTATGCAATAGTTTCAGATCCTTGGAGACATACTAAGCTTTACAGTTTTAATGATATAATAAGCATAAGTAATCGTTTTATAATTAATGTATCATCAGGGAGCACATCAATTCTTGGGAAATAACGACGAGGTTGAAATAAAAAGAATTTCTTGTATTTAAATTCGTATCGTACCGTTTGTCACCATTTCCAATTATTATTATTATTATTATTATTATTATTATTATTATTATTATTATTATTATTCATTATTCATTATTATTCATTATTATTATTTATTCTCTTTGGACAGCTTTTAACGCTGGAGATGTACTACGGTGCCAGCTGTTCACTACCAGTGAACGAATGTATCAACCCTTATTTTTCGATCACCATCTAGAATATTCGAGCAGTTTCAGTCAGTGCTGTTTTCTGCAATTGTTCCAACCTCATTGCACCCCATATTTCTTTTATGTATTTCTCAACATTTTTACTCACTGTTCCAAGATCTCTGACAATTATTGCTACGAACTACCACCTCTTTCAGCGACCACCATTAATTAACCTCTCAAGCTAACCTGTAATATCTTTTCTTTCTTCCTTATTGCACAGCTTGTTGTCAGCTGGGCATGCTATATCCATGATCCAGCATCAATTGCTTTCTTTCTCAATTAAAACTATAATTATTATTATTATTATTATTATTATTATTATTATTATTATTATTATTATTATTATTATTATTATTATTATTATCATCATCCTTCATTCATGCATAATTAATAAAGATAATATCAGTCATGTTGAAAAGTCAATTTATGAACCAACAATTATATTATACAATTGTTGGCTCTTTGCCAATTCAAGTGATTTTTATTGAAATTTAACGAAGGCAAATTTTCAGAATGGACATGAACCTATTTGTATGTATTTAAACATTTTAATGCCCACATTTTAAATTTTGTTTTACATGAATTTGAAATGGTAAAAAATTATTGTCAGTAACATACTTATGTTATATGCATTACAGTTGATTGTTATTCTCTTAAGTTTCTTTTCCTGTTAATTGCCAACAATGTTGCCTCAGCATCGTATACAGCATGAAACCTTCCATATGACGCATTTATCTCACATGTCTTGGATGAGAGTTTCTATGCTGCACCATCCCAGATTTCTCTTAAAATTGCTTCCCTAGGGGACACGCATTCATCGTTGATATGAAACCTCAAAGGGGAAGTTATCGCAAACAGAATTTAATTACAGTAAACTTCCATTAACAATCTTGGTGTCATCCAGCTAGCGTCTATTCGGTCTGCGCTATCCTCGTATCCCTGTGACACTTCTTGGTTGGACGTGGATGCTGAGGTCCTACACTCTGATGACATGTGCTAAAATACTGCAGTGTTCTTGATCGTTCCCGAAGATTCTCTTTCATTAAGCATTGCCTCGGTTCGTTCGATTGATGATCAGCACTAATCTTTGGTAGCTTCCTTACAAATAACGGGAGATTGGTTGTAAATATTCAATGAATTACAACATAGTCGGTGTTCCATTATTATTATAAGGAGAAGTGGCACGTCTAATGTAAACAAACGTGCAGTTAAAGCATATATATATATATATGGGAGAATATACAAATAATAACAACAGACGAGGACAGGTGGTGTAAATAACAAAAGTATATATTAGTATGACGCTCGGGAATACGGAAAGTCTTTGACGTTTCGAGCTATATATATATATATACATAAATTCATCAAATATTTTACTGTAAAAATGTTACCACAATATATATCTCTGAAAACAAAACGTAGAACGTTAACTTAACATAAAACTTTAACACGTTCTTCATATATTTCTTAGGAAATATTTCTTTCTTATTAAAACTAATATGATTTGCAAAGAGAATAACAACAACTACATAACGAATCTGGGATACATAAAGTACACAACCGGCCTTCATTAGGGCACACTCTCCATGTGAAATTCTTATGTGAATAGATGCACACACCTGAGCGTATGCATCCATAGTTAACCCAACACACCAACTCAACCGCATATTCATAAACACCGCGAACTTTCTTAACTCAAAAATGTTTTGTTGCTTTTTTGTAATGGACTTAAACGCTTTCAAGAAATTAAATTAAAGTCGAAGAAAAATTATACATGCATAACATGCATACACACACACACAGAAACACACACACACACACGCACACGCATACGTACACACAAACATATACACACACATATGTATACATATACATACACGTATATACTTCTTTCTCTCTATAAGCGTATATGTATATCTATCTACCCCTCCCCCACCCTACCTCTGCGCGTGTGTGCGCGCGAGCGTGTGTGTATGTGTGTAAACTATTTAATTAAATTCGAGAAAATTCCCAAACTCTTAGTCAGAGATTCATGTCAATGTTCATCGGACTCGCAATAAATGGAAAAGTGTTGTCTATGAAGGAAATGTTTTATACAAAATTTCTGTACTACCCGGCATAATCATAAACACAGTCATGAACTGTCACAAAAGAACTATAAGTAACGTTTTTAGCACCTATATAATTACAAGTTTATATATACAGGACTTCACCTACAGTAAACATGAAATAGAAAAACAAACGAGTTCAATACGCAAACAACGAGAGAAACAAATGGAAAACAAGACAAGGAACATAAAGAACGACCCTTCATTAGCTGTCGGCTGTCTATCTACTCCACATTTCGATCATTGAACGAAAATATGAGTCTTCGAAAATAGTTGCTGCCATAAGTACCAAAATAAAATTTGGGATTTATGGAAGGTCAAACCAGAGAACGCACACACACCCACCTACAACCCACACACATATATACATATATATAAACATGAATATACATACATACACACATATACATATATGTATATATGTATGTGTGTATGTGAGAGTAAATATGTATGTATCTATGTATATGTATTTATGTATGTATTTTGGGAATTTCGAAATTCTTAGTAGACTCCGGTATTTTTTCTCTTGTTGCTAAACCTTAATTATTTAAACCAAACCAGCGCAAAGTGATGGAATTTAGCAGTCTTGCTAATGGTATAAATAGCCGAAACCTGATTCAGTTATTTCATATGAATAGAAATAGGATTAACTTTCGTCTTATATTATATTCCAGCCAAAACATATTTTATATCTTGCAAAATATAAGCAATAGTTAGAGTAATATATTTCAAGGAAAGTAATATACAACTAGTTTAATAAAGAGAATAGTTACTATAGAATTGTACCATTTTCCCTTTATAAATATATCACTTTTATTTAATATTTCAGAGATTGTGTTTGTGCATATAGATATGTAGTTATACGTGTATATGCTTTTATATGTATGTAGATATATAAACATCTATTCATATATATTTCCTTTTGTGCAGACTGATGTCGAATGAATAAATATTTTCAAATATTTCACATTCATATATGTGTGTGTATGTGTGTGTGTGTGTGTGTGTGTGTGTGTGTGTGGTTGTGTGTGTTTGTATGTGTGTGTTTGTGCATGTGTGTGTCTATATATACATCTGCCCAAATGCCCCTATATATCTATATATGCAAGCGCACACAAACACACACTTCAATATATTTATACATAAGTATGCCACTTGAAGTAAAACAAAAATTATTTAGAAAACACTCCTTTTAATATAGTTTTGCTTTAATTTCCTTCAATATATGATTTAAAACATTTCTCGAAATTATTTTTGCCATGAGCAGACACTTTGATAATAGGCATGTATAAGAGGCAACTGGTTTCAATTCATGTTCTATGTAAAATATTATTGACTTGACTGCAGTGTCTATTTTTTTCTACCTTTTTTAATGTAAATATTAAGAAATAAACTAGATTCTGTATTAAGTTTTGAATTTGAACGTATAATCCTATGGTTTGTTTTGTTAGGTATTCCGAACTGAACTCTACTGTTTTATTATTATTATTATTATTTTCTTTCTTTTTTTGCTATCCTACCATCTTATTCCTCTTCTGGTATAGATATATTATCCCTGACGTCATTATAATGAAAGAACATGTTTCTTCTCCAAGTTTCTTTTTATGAAGCAGGAAATGAGATTTAATCACAATCTTTGACAGGTATCATTGACCTGATTAGCAAAAAGATCTATTTCACCAGCTACGTTGGTGTAATTGATTTGTAACGGAAAAAGTTCAAGTTAAGTAAGTCTTACATAATCTGATCAGAAAATTGAAGATCACGCATGCTACTGGTAGGGAAGGCTTGCACGGTTAAGACAGCCAGTTTGTTCAGAGGGACTTGAGGGGAATATTATAGATTAAATATTGTTTCTGTTCACGTGCTTACAGATTTTTCCTGAAATTATTATTTTTATATACGGTATCACTAAAATATGTGGTTATCGAAGGGTATCAGATGTGGTGTATACAGTTAATGTGAGATAACTGACCAGCCTTATTTGTTACAAGCTTACCAAAGATATCTGTGGCTGTGCAATTTCCTGAATGGGTATCGTTTATAGATTTAATTTTTGGTGATGTTCCGCTTGCTTATGTTATCTCTAATCTTTTTGGATGTCACAATTCAACGCTACGGTTCATGGTACAGTCATGTTCCAGTAAATCAAGGTAAATGAAGCTCTTGTCATTCCCCAACACAGTCGTCTATTACTGTTTGTGTAGATCGCAATTTTTCTCATATCTTAGTCCTTTTATAATACTAGATATTTTTCAATCTCATTGTATAACCTTAGATCACTGACCATAAAATTAAACAATCTATTACCATCTGTTACAACATTGGATAAAACTAAAATGAAACACTTCCAGCAAATAAGAATATGGTTCTACACTCCCCTGCTTGAAACTGGGTGCTAGTTAAGCAGGCACCCACATTGCAATTATTTCCAGTACCAAAATTATTCCACCCTAACGGCGCATGCAGTGCAAAGATTGTGATTCGTGTACTCAAGTTAATTAATTCTTACATTTCCTGGTTATCTTGACCTATGGTCACTATTGATATCCCCAAACGTATTTTCTTTCAAATGCAGGAGTTTCTACTTTAAATTTCTCTTCCTCTGCACAATCTTTTTTCAGCGGAGTCATCTTCTTTAATAAACTGTAATTACAGATGTTTCTGAGATATCCCAGAGCATGGGATATTTCGTCATCAGAGACAAATAGTGAAAATGAGAAGGGCATAGATTAATGAAATGACGAAATAGAGGACAGGAATAGAAGATGAAGAAAGAGAAGAAAAAAATAAGCATAAAAGTTCACAGTTCAACTTTCCGATGATGTAGAAATAAGTCCATATTTCCTTACGTGCAATCCTATGTAGATCCATGTGGGTTTTAGACCTCATATTGTAAACGTCCTGAAAAAAGACGTGAGCATATCAACGTTCAATAACAGAATGATAGTGGAGGTGGGTATTAAGTGTTCAAAGGAAAGAAAACTAAATAAATAGAAAGAGAGGTAGATAGAGTGAGGAGGGAGGTTAAGTATTGACTTTTGGATAAAATAAGGAATGTAATCATATAGTTTGTAAGAATATATTGCACTAATATAGCCGAGAAGATAAGAGAGGGGATGAGGAGGTAGAGGAAGATATCGTAAAAATATAAACAAAATAGAGCGAAATGAAAGCAATTTAAAGAAAGTAGTAGGTACCAGTGGTGTTCTTCTTTTCACCTGTGAACTAAACCCCCATACTTTGTATATACGTATGTGTGTATACATAATACATATAAATATACATATATATGTGCGTGTGAATGGATTGGTTTATGCTTCTTATATGTATATATATATATACATATATATAT
>NC_068983.1:140663922-140666984 GCF_001194135.2 Octopus bimaculoides | reverse complement strand
GGTGGTGTATAAAACATATAGATGTATTAGTATAACACTATTTGTATATAGTCATGGTTTGGCGATTCTGGTTGTTACCAATTCGGTTAAGGTAAATGATGATCATAAGCCACAAAAATGGCGAAATATTAATGTTCATCGTTACTGAATAGGATTTAGGGTGAGTTGTCTCGTCTGTCTATGACTTTCAGGTTTTTGGACACCCGGCGCTTTATAGGAGTCATCCCCACACCGATGTTGCAGCCTATCGGCAAACAGGCATTGTCCGTGCACGAGTATGTTTGTTCGATAATGTTTACACACACACACACACACACACATGATGGTTCAGTAAGATCTTTCTTATTAGGAAACGTTATAAAAATTAGTTGAAAGTAGGTTTGAGCTCTCTTTTCCTCATGGGGAAGAGATCGAAGTCCGCAGGTGTTAAACCTGGCTAGTAGGGCGTGTGTGAAAGCCATAGCATGTTGTTTTTGGCGAGTAATGCACACGTGAAGAGAGTCCGGTGACAGAGTGCATTGTCGTCCGGAATAATTGATTTGTTAAGATTGCTTGTAGGGAGCCATACAACAACATCAGAAATATCATTGATTGTTCTCCGAAGACCCTCATGCACATGCTGATGAATGTTCTCCACATTTCCGGGTTTGACGCTCGGGGATGGACTCCCAGATTGCACATCGTCTTCTAGGGAGGTTCTTCCACTTTTGAATCCCCCTTGCATCTCGAAACATTGCGTACGACACATTGCCATGTAACTGTAAGCTTGCCGAAGCATGCTCAGTTTCTCTATAGTCAATATCCCAAGGTTAACATACGGAACCGTGTATAACCTTGGTATAACCGTATGTTACCATTTGTTGCTGCTCTACGGAACTACGTACCATATCATACAAGAACAAAAACTGAAAATATAGACAGGATTATACCATATAATATTTCATTTAGTGTTGCATTTTTTATTTATTTGTATACATATTTCAATATATTTACAAACGGGGAGCACGGTTAAAATTATTTCTATTGAAATGCATCAAGAATTTAGACTCCGACAATATTACCTATTATAAAATTAAATGTTGCATGTAGGGCTTTTCTAAGTATCCCTAGATGCAGAGTAATTCTTTACTCCACTTTTGGAATTCTTGTGCAGAAATCCCGAATTGATGATGCTTGATATATATTTCCATCACAAGTTATTCAGGAATTTCTAAAACATCGTCCTCCTATAATACATTATTTCTTCTTTAGTGGAAGTGCAATTCTCTGTAACATGATGAGATACTTAACATAAATCGCATTTCTTTTTGAAACTAGATAAGCCATTAACAATGATCGCCTGCTTTGTTTGGTATATGCAAATATAATACATGCTTCACCATGTGAATTGTAGAATTTATCAGTTGTTCTACACATTAGACTAGAAAAGAATTATACTTGGGATACATTATTATCAGTAATTTTTTTCGACAATCCATAAACCTCACTGATCCCCTGATTAATAATCATATTTCAGTTTCTTTGGGAATGCATTTGTTGAATAGATAAGTGTGTTGAATTCTAACTTCAGTCATATTATAAAACATCACATGACACTTAGATTTATGATTGACGAATAATGAATACACACACATACACACACACACACAAGCATTCACACACATATATACAATAGAATATACAATAGAAAATCATTGGTTCTATATTATATATTTGAAAATATGAACAGAAATTACTTAAAATTATCAAACCCATTTCTATTCATTGTTTCATATATATATATATATATATATATATATATACTTAGATGCCTTATATAAATAGGCTGAAGACAACGACATGCAATTTAATGCAGTTAAATTCCGAGCCCTCCGCTATCTGCTGATTGGTGCTCAGTAGTCGCAACAATGATACTTTGCACCAAAAGGAGCGGCATTACCAGGATCACATACGGTGCATGGTCTTGGGATTGATATGAGCAACGATGCCTCGTTTCACATGCATATCACCAAGTTGGTGGCAGTTTGCAGGCGAATGGCAGAATGGATTCTGAGAACCTTCAGAAGAAGGGGCCAGGAAACTATGCTGGTCCTATGGAGGACATTTGTCCTCACCTGTCTGGACTACTGCTCTCAACGGTGGGTACCTTACAGTGTCGGATTAATAGCCGAAGTTGAGGTGGTTCTGCGATGCTACACGCTCGGGAAATAAACGTGTAAGTGGCTGAGCACTCCACAGACACGTGTACCCTTAACGTAGTTCTCGGGGATATTCAGCGTGACACAGTGTGACAAGGCTGACCCTTTGAATTACAGGTACAACAGAAACAGGAAGTAACAGTGAGAGAAAGTTGTGATGGACGAGTACAGCAGGGTTCACAACCATCCACTGCCGGACCCTCGTGGAGCTTTTAGATATTTTCGTTCAATAAACACTCACAACGCCCGGTCTGGGAATCGAAAACGCGATCCTAGGATCGCGAGTCCGCTGCCCTAACCAATGGGCCATTGCGCCTCCACAGCTGAGCTACTAGGCGAGACATAAAGAGCTACGACTCTTTCCTGGAGAGAGAAGCCGAGAGACGTATGCAGTGATATGTATGTGGGAGACACTGAAGGGGCTGACATCAATTTTTGGAACTAAGAGTTATGCCATACCTCAAAATGGACGTCACTGCACTGTTCTAAAAGTCCCAGCTGCCCATTTAAGGGGAGGAATGTTTACTGCAATAGCTTGGGATTCAAGAACCCACAGCTGTTTAACGCCTTGCCAAAGATTGAGGGATCTCCACGGAGTGGTGATTGATGTTTTGAAGAAAAATACTTGACCTCTTGCTATCTAAAATACCAGATGAAGCAATATCACGGCAGGAAATTCAAATGAGGACAGCAGTTTCGAATTCTCTCCTTCACCAAACGTCAATCACATACGATTGTCCAATTAAAAGGTGATTACACTGGTGGTGCCACAGCATGGCCATAGTCTTAGGGCTAGAACATTAAATAGAATATGTATATACATACACACACACACACACACACACACACACACACACACACACA
>NC_068983.1:140659835-140663121 GCF_001194135.2 Octopus bimaculoides | reverse complement strand
ATATATATATATATATAGAACAGTATTATTCATTTAAGCCTAATACTTATTGCCGAACAGCTAGGTTACTGGGATATAAACACACCAATATCGGTTGGTGGGGGACAAACGCAGACGCACAAACACACACACATGGATCCATATATATATGAATATGACGGGCTTCTTTCAGTTTCTGTCTAACAAATGCACACACAGGGATTTTCTCAGCCCAAGACTATAGTAGAAGACACTTGCCCAAGGTACCACGCAGTGGGACAAAACCTAGAACAATGTGGGTGGGAAGCAAGTTTCTTACCACACGAATTAATTATTAATTATTATTGAGGGTACACGAAGTACCAGCGTTGTAGCATCAATTATAATTAATAATTAGTTATAAATTTATAAATTTGCCGTTTTGGTCTTAATGCTTACTGGCCATTTATATTATTGTTGATATTATTGATCATTATTATTATTAATATTATTATTATTATTATTATTGTTATTATTATTATTATTATTATTATTATTATTATTATTATTATTATTATTATTATTATTATTAATAATAATAATAATAATAATAATAATAATAATAATAATAATAATAATAATAATAATAATAATAATAATAATAATAATAATAATTAGCACAACAGAGTTAGAAACATTGTGGTTTAGATTTCCTGCGGTATTCCTTTTCTGGTTCATCACGGTAAAGTGTCCAGCAGTAGTCAGACAGCATTCTGTCATTCCAGAAGCCTTGGTACCATTTCTCCATAGCACTAATTTCCTGGTGAAATCTTTCACCATGTACATCAGACACTGCCCCAAGGTTATCTGTGAAGAAATGCAGATGGGAGTTCAAGAAGTGAACTTTCAATGACATGCGACAACCCATTGGTGAGTGACATTTCAGAAGATTCCTGATGCCGCCCTTGTAGTCCATTATCTTCTTGTTGCACAAGAAATTCTCACAGCTCCAATTGAAAGCATTCCACGCTGGCAGTTCCAGATCATCCAATGTTGTCTTGAAGCTGATATCTTTGACTACTTCTCTATCTAATTTGGGTCCGACAAAGATACTCTCTTTCAAATTCGCCTCTGTGATTTTGGGAAACTTTCCTACAACGTACTCAAACTCTCTGGCGTTTCTCTTCTCTGATGTTGTACAAACTGTTTCATCAGTACAAAAGAAGGCAATAGGACATTACCTGGGTCTACAAGAGGTATATTCATGAAGCTAGATAGTCCTGTCTTGTTCTTGGCTGTCAGTTTGATTCCGAATAATGTTTGTCAGCTGCCCGACTATCCCATAGACACAAGAAACAACAGTATTTTGTAAAACCTAACTGCATTCCCATTAACATTCCAATGACTTTTAAATTTCCACATATTTTGCATGAGTATCTTTCATAGGCAATGGAATGAAGTAAAAATTCAATATTCTCATATTATTCATGAACAGGAACAGAATGGAGGACTTCAAATTACCAATATGAAGAAGTACAACTTGCAGGCTTTCAACAGAAAAACACGTTTGTGGAACTACATTTCTCTGCCGAAAATAAGTTATACAAACACCGTACTCTAGCAGATACATCTCCTTCAGTCTTGAGGCCAACAGTTCTGCTTTATCTTTTGAGAGGGATAGGTCTTTGACAAGGTCATTCAGTTCAGCTGCGGAAATTATCGTCATCAGCCACGTAATCTTCCTCTGCAGCACTATCGTGACAGTTAGCATAATCATCTGATGTTTCAACACCGTCATTTGATCTTTCAATGCCATCGTCTGCTGGAACTGGAATTGGTAGACTTCCATTGTGAGTCACGTAAGCTATTTGAGCAAGATGAGCAGATAAAATGTGGTACCCATAATTTCTCCTGATCGCCAACAGAACAGTCAAGGTATATCTTATAAATCGTCTTGATCCCTAGTTTTATCGTACGCGTTTGAGCTTTTACAATAAATTGTCCACAGACATAACAAAACACATTTGGAAGATTTCTACATTGTCTTGACATTACCAAGACTGTATAACAAGTGAGGAAATAGATACTTATACTACTGAATTTGAGATGAGGAAATATTTCATCTGAACCATGCATCAATGAATAATGTAGTTTATTTTAAAGGTATGATTCCATGATGTAAATAAAATACATGTATACGCGTCATTAATTTGAATTTCTATATAATGCATAAACTAAGACCAAAAAACTTTCTCATCTTGAAAACTGTACGTGATGTCAAAAAACTAATTGTATATTTGAAATCAGCATTAAAAACTACACTAAGTACACCTTGACGTATGCTTGTTGAAAAATTCTTGTTGTCCAGTGTAATTGAGATTTTGAATATACAATGATGGAATCTGTTTTTCGTTTGTATCTTCCAGTTGAAATTGAGATGGTAATTTGAGTGTCCCACATTTTAATCTATTTATTGTCACCATTTTTGTGCGTGTGTTTATGAGACATAATAACAAGCTGGATGCACACCGATCTTGACCTTGACCAGGAAAACAAGACATGCTTTCTCTCTGTATACTAAGACCGTCGTCAAATATTTGGGTTCTTATCTTGGCTGTGCATATTATATCTACATTTAGAATCTGATATACCGCTTCACTCGGCATGCAAATAAGGTCTAAGAGCACTCAATCAATGGATAATAGCATGAAATAAGACTACAAAACAGCATATTTTATCCAGCCATTCAATGTAAATGAAGATTTTTTTCTCGACGACATCGCAATGATAAATAATTTGCTTATATTGCTTAGTTACTGAGTAAATAAACCGAATTAAGTTATATTCAGAACAGACCCTTGGTTTGTATTAGAGGAAAGATTTGAGGAGAGACCGACATTCTAAATGAATATTTCACATTCAAAGTCCATTGTTTCAAAACCTCATGCCAACTTTAGGAGGAATTGTTGAACGGTATAATTTTGAAGCTGTATTTCCTGTCACATTTCGCTTTATTCTAACCTTGGTTACATATCTAGTTAATTGTCTATATATCGTGATTTATATAACTTAGATTACAACAGCAAATTGAAGACACTTTTTTGTACCAAGGTATCTGAAATAAAATATCGCAGAGATGGCAGTATACCTGATATATTTATAACAGAATGAATTTTGTTTACAGACATATGCACACACATATTTAACTGTGTAGACACCACTCTCTATTATATCCCACTTTATTCGTTTTCATATGCATATTTAAACGTACATTATAGATACATGCGTGTGTGTATACGTATGAACGCGTGTATATATATATATATAT
>NC_068983.1:140654151-140657866 GCF_001194135.2 Octopus bimaculoides | reverse complement strand
ATATATATATATATATATATATATATATATACATGCATATATATACCTATATATGTATGTATGTATGTATGTATGTAACTTATCGCCTACGATCTTACACACGAAACAAGCAATCCCAGCTGTTATTGTGAACTGTTACAAAATATCAATATTTACTTTGCACAAAAGATGTATAATATTATTTATACTAAGTTTTTATCTTCAGAAATGGAATCAAAATAACAACAGCTAATACAAAAAAGTAAGTTTACATTCTTCCTTGTCATTTATATATGACATTTCATTATATTTAAATAATTTGGAATTTTGGAATCTTAAAATGTATACTAACCTGGGGAAATAATAAACGTCTCATCCATTGAGAAAGTTATGATCTTAGAGTGTTAATACCGAAGTGTGCATACATGCACACGTGTAAATATTTAAACTCACATACGCACTCATATGTGTGCAAGTCTCTGTACTTTTGCATACAGTTATATGTGTATACATATGCTCCGTAGAAATCAAGATGCCCTGCTTCCTTTAATTACTACCATCTTGTAGCACATTTGGTTTCCTTTTGTTCTGTATTTTCATAACGCCATTTGTAACGTTATTTTCCCGAAGTTGTGGGAATGAAATGTACTATTGTTTATCTTGTACGTACATACCTGGTTTGCAAAAAAAAGTAACTCCATTCTTGATAAACATTTGATGAGCAACGTACGTTGGGTACTGGCGGAAACCACGATATTGAAAATATCTCTTGTTTTTTATTTACCATCAATGTGAAACCGGTGCACGCTGTGAGCTTGCTGTTCAAATGCTTATCGATAATAATGAAGAGGAGGATTGTTTGCTGCACATTGTCGTCAAATAATTTCAGTTTACGGCTGATATCTCCTGCTAAGGCATAACATTCTCTGCTTTTCCGAAATTAATTTGAGCCATTTTATAGTATACCATGAGGAACTGTATATTTTGTGATTGATAAACAATATCGTGGTTTATAATTAATTGCATTCATAATCACATAGTTCATTGTATTCCAAGAAAGTTTTACATACACTTCCTTTTTCCACATTAAATAAGAATCTGTATACATTCAATTTTCTCAATGAGAGTCGAGAAGGAAAAATGAATGAATACATACGAAGTTATGTTTGAATAATTTAATTAGTAATAGGTGCTGAAATAGTTGTGTGGTAAAAAAAATGTGAACTTGCAACGCGATCTTATATTCAGTCGCATTGTGTGACATCTTTGGCAAGAGTTTTCTGCTATTACTCCGGGCCTACCTATAAGTAAATTAGGTAGAGGAAAACAATGTGGAAGTGTTTCACACGCACACACACACACACACACGCACACACACACACACACACGTACGCACACACACACACACGTACGCACACACCCACACATACACACACACACACGCATATATGTTTGTGCATATAGGTGTGTGTGTGTGTATGTACGTACATGCGTGTGTATATACATACAGCGTGCTTATGTATGTACATACATGTGACTGTTTGCGTCTTTGTGTTTGCTTTTATCAGCCCCTCGTTTAAAAACCGGTGTTGGTTTGTTTACGCCTTTGTAACTTACCGGATTGGCAATATAAGAAAGATATAAAAATTTACAAACAAATAAGTACTGAGGTGGGGTACTTTTTACTAAAATATTCAAGGCAGAATCTCAGCATGACCTCAGTCCAATGCCTAAAATAAGAGAACCTTAAAGAATAAAAGATAAATGTTTTTTTACGGTAATACATAAAATAATAAAACAGTAGAACATGAGAAAGACTTCTGAGATAAATTCTTTACAACCTGATAGATGGCTTACGGTTCGGAAATGAATATATTTGACGTCTCGAGACGCGGGTTTCCTTTGCGATGAAAAGCTATTCATTTAGATTTAATGATGGTTTCCGTTTTCATATTGAATGAAGACACCTGCTAGATAGTTAAATTTCTCCGCCTTCTTTAAATATGTTGACTTGTAACATTTTGAGTAACATATTTCGAGGAGACCATAGAATAAGCTTCGGAATATCGATAATTTCCATATCCTCCAGCGACCACCGTAATATCTAATGGAAACATCATCACAAAATGTTCCCAACACTTGACAGTGCAATCTTAGAAGTGCATTATATGGCATGTAGGAGAATTTGACTATGCAATGTTTTGAACAGCATCAAAATGAAACGACAGGACACAATTTATATATAAAAAAGGAAGGCAATATTCACCCATCTGAATAATTTTCTCGTCCCTGAATAATAATGTATCAATTGAATTTCACCGGTCTATTGTAATATGGTAATTGACATAAGATTTTATAAGATCTTCAAAATGAACATTCAGATCAAAGAATTAGTGTATCAGCTGATGAAAAAAAAAATGCAAACTTTGTTTAAAATGATTAAAATATTTATGACCACTAAAGCAATGATGTAATGCAGAATGATAATCAATACTTAACTGCCAATAAATCAGTGTAAGTGATTAAATATCTACAAGTATAGTTTCAATATATGAATGTTTTCATTGGAACTACTGTACAGGGGAATACATTTGTATGACCTTAGTATTTTAATAGAATATTAATATATTAATATAGTTGCCTTCTCTAAGGTACATACGATTACTACGTAAAAGAATTATCAAAATTAGTGCATACAAATTTTCTTTCAGGAAAGGGTAACTATATATTCTGCCTGCAGTGTAGCTTTACAAAGTAATAAGTACGTTTTCGCAAGTAATATAAATCTAAATATACTGATGTTTTTAAATGCAATTCTTCTGGGAGAAAATAATATATTTCAGATTTAGGATACACATATACATCCACACATCAATTTATAAACATAGAGGGACATATACATTCACATACACATACATATATGATAATATATATGTACTTAGGCAAGCATATTTATATGAATGAAAGTATATGTTTACCTGTATGTGCGTATGTAAGTGCGCGTGTCTGTGTGCCTCTGTGTGCAAACGCAGATATATGTATTAAAAGTTTAATAACGTTTTTACAGTGAACAGTGTTTATAGAATAGCGGTATTGTAGTCCATGAAGGAAATTAATAAGCCGTAGACTTGTTGATATTAACAGTTAGCTTCTCTTGCCAAAATATCTATAAAATATAATTAAAAATCTAAATACAGTTTAAACGCAAGAGCGTATGAAGAAAGCAGTTCTATACAAAAGCAATGTTTTAGATTTAATGAAATATACACGGCATTTAATTCAACAGAATGCGGCATCTAAACCCAGAGACAATATTAATATTAAATTTGCCTTTCTGGTATGATATGTTTGAAAAAAGCTAATATTAAAGACACATCAAACAGAAAGCCAGTACCGGTTTAAGAATGTCAAATTATTAGTACTTTACACTGCTTTACATAAGTACAAACCAGTGTGTATACATAAGTCCACTCATAAAAATAGCCATATATATATATATGTATATATATGATTATATATACATACATGTATATATAAATATATTTTATATAGAGAGACATATATTCATACGCTTATAAGTATACATATTATGCATATACGTATATGATGGATGGTTGTATCTATGTATGCATGTGTTTCTATGCATACATATATGTGTGCGTGTGTGTGTATGTGTGTGTGTGTGTGTGTGTGTGTGTGTGTGTGTGTGTTTGTGTTTCTCTGTGTTTGCGTGCGA
>NC_068983.1:140653327-140654141 GCF_001194135.2 Octopus bimaculoides | reverse complement strand
GTGTTTGTGTTTCTCTGTGTTTGCGTGCGAGCAGTGGTGTGTGGTTGACTGTGTTCGTAATGTACAGGTATGAAATGTATTTGTTGATACATACTAAATGTTTAACTGTTGATTCTACAGTCTATTAACGATTTTTATAGGAACATTTTCAGAGCTGTTGATCATTTCATATTAATGGGTGTTGTTGATGTCAGAAGATTTAATTGACAAACTAAACTGAAGCACATTCGAACAATAACGTCCATACAAAAGCGAACGTACACACGCGATTATTATGATTTACCACACGACCACAAGTGTAATTTTAATCATTTAGGAATTTGCATCTCACTATATTACGTATATTAGCTTCTAGTAACTGTTAATTTCGTATATTGTTGGCAATTTGGCAACTCACGGTAGTTTTTCCATCTCACTATTTAAGCTTTAACTCTTTCCAATTTACCTTCATTAAAATACAATATCTTATTAGTCATTTAAATAAAAGCTGGTGAAAGCTAATAATATAGTGTCCCGGTTTATCAATATACTGTGATCATATTTTATTAAATCAGCATGTTGCGTTTATTATGTAAATTCTGCTGGCACTCGAAAAGCTTGCATTTTCAGGCAGCATGTATTCTACATACTTTGTTCTTTATACATCGCTTTTCGTCTCTTATAACTCTCAGTACACACCTACCCACACGCACGCACGCACGCACACACATTCACACATACTTTATTTAAAAGTACAAGCTCCGTTTCAGCCCTGAATGAACGAAGAAAATATGATACATACACACACACACACACACACACACACACACACACA
>NC_068983.1:140647081-140653317 GCF_001194135.2 Octopus bimaculoides | reverse complement strand
TATATACATGTTTACATATAGGGTCACCATTTTATATTTTTAATTTCGCACATGCACTTTATATGTCTTTGCTTTTCTCGACAACATAGTATAGTAGGGTCGGTGAGTCACCGTCTGTGATTAAAACAGCACTATGACGCAATTCGTTCTGCCAGAAATTTAGAAACGACATGCTGTACTGCGTGGCATTTGCGTAGGAAGCTCCAATACGAACATTTCAGAGTGTTTGGGTGTCAATCAAAAGGCACTGAAATCTGGGGACAAGTACTAAGAATGAAAAAAAATCAAATATCCACTCAACGTCATGGTGTTTGGAGTAATCACTAGTGATGGCGACGTTATGCCTCCATTCATCTTTCCATACTGTCTCAGACTCAACATGGAAGCTTACACCATGTGCCCGGAAGACGTAGTACTGCCCTAGGTCAAGAGGGTGGCTGCTCGAAGACCCTAAGCCAGGCAACAGGACACTGAGCCATGCCACAGAAGCAAGAGAACCCAGCCATGGCAATCAGACAATTTCTACGACAATATCGCCCCTAACATCTGGCCGCCAAACTGCAAACCCCTTGATTATTATGAGAGCAGTTGAACGAGAGACCAACAAAGAAGAACTGAAGACAAAGATTATAGCAGCATTCACCAATTTAAACAAGGGTACGGTTCAGAAAAGTTGCTGTTGATTCCGAAGTCATCCGGAAGCTGTGGTTGAAGCCAATGGCGATTTTATTGAATAAGTTTACTCTTTAGATACACACGCCTATATATATATATATATATATATATATATATAGATAGATAGATATGTGTGAAGTATGCTACTCTGAAACTCATCATACACTGAGCAACTAGTGCAGCAGGGCAAGTTTGGGGTTCATATTCTAGTTCTTACTTGTAATTAGGGTGAGTATTTCTTTAGTTAGACAATACATTTCAGTCAAATGTGCTTCTGCATAATACTTGCATCTACGATGAAGCGGGAAAATATATATTTCTGAATTTCTTTCCAGCATACGTGCAACTTTGTGATTGTATATTTTCGAAACCATGTTGCGTATCTTGTCACGTTCATATGGATAAAATTATTATTTTGGTTCTGTTTATTATAATACTTCGGTGTTTGTTTAGTAGTATTACTTGAGAAAATGTATTGGTGCTTGCAGCAGTACCATTCTGTTACATAAAGCTGTGCAGGTTAAAACCCCGAATGTTCTATTCTATAAATGGATGTTTTTACCCACTCCTTTACTGACTTAGTAAACACGATTTTTATTTGGTTCACATTCATACATACGTACATACGTACATACATACATACGTACACACGTACATACATACGTACACACGTACATACATACATACGTACATACATACGTTCATTCGTACGACATATGAAAATACTATTAATATAGGGATTTCAAATTTATTGCTCCCCATTGGTAGAACGTTTCTTTAATGTCTTTAATATTTACGCAATTTCAATAACATTCTGAATCTTTAGAAGTTATTCTTGTATATTGAAGAAAGGAAATCTCTGCTGATTTACCATTTTTCAATTTCATTTCAACAATACTTTAGAAAATAGAAACAAATTAAGAAGTGTAATAAAAACATGATTCAATCGCAAATCAGGAGGAGCAAAATTCGTATACAACCAGGGCGCACCTGTACTCAGAAATAATTACTCTTTAATTTTAAAACATCTTTCTTACAACTTTTATTAAATTGCAGTTTCTTCATAGGTCCTAAATTTTTTCTGATTTTTTCATATTACTTTATGTAGATTTCTTCTCACGAAATTTTAAATTTGAATGCAAGCACTATTTCACTCGTAGGTGAAGGTTTCTGCAGACTCCTCTTTGAAATTGTTCGACAAACTACGTATCTCTTGTAGGTTTATTCTCAATTACATATTAGTGTCAAGAGTCAGAAGCGAAAATCAGATGGGAGGATCGTAACTGCATTAGTCAGAAAAAAAAGATGACATACCACCAAATCCTGCCAGAAATGTTTTAAAATCTTTCCTTCAAAGTGCAACGGAATAAATATTGCTTTGGGCTAGATGTGCCCTCTACAGATCAGACTGCTAACCTTTTCCTACGTCATATTCTAGTTGTACTAGTTCATTTAGTTAGGCTTGGTCGCACTTGAGTAATGGAAATCTTTCGTTTTGTAAAGCACATTGTCACAAGGTTTAAGTATTTAGTTCTTACACGCATTGAAAAATTACTGATACTGGACTCCGACCTCACAAAGCTTTCTCTATCCAGCATCACGTAAAAGTCACCAATGGGCATTGGTTTACTATCTCTCGGAGGCAGCACATAATGTATCATATAATTTTGCTTGTAATCCTTATACTGAAATGACACTCATGTTTGATAACTATTCTCTGCAATCCCTATATCTATAGGCTGTTACTCTAACTACAAAACGGGGATCGCCAAAATAGGGCTACTTTTAGTACCAAATAATTTTAATTACACATTTACTTACTAGGACTATGAGAATAATAAATTTGGTATGAAAAACAAAGGTGAATGCCAACAGAATCAATGTATCGTTACAAAACAGGGAACATATACTGGAAATCAATGACAACCTGACACATGTCGTGCTCATGTTAAAATTCATTTACAAAATACTTATTAAACATTCAATCGGAGCAATCAGATCAGGAGATTATTTATTAGGCAACGAAACGAGTAATACACTAAGAAAAATACCCAGAGTTACGTTCTACATGAAATTGAAATATTAAGTTTTCTACAATGATTAATTTGCGGAAAGAGGATTGAAATATGGCTTAATTAATATTACGCACGTCATGAAGAAACATAATTATGATTTTAATGATTAATGTACGACTTGACAGAATGGAAAGTTATTCCTTAATTAAAGTTCATTAAAATAGAATGTGAACAATAGAGACACGGGTAAGTTTGATCTTACAAATGCTGTTATACTTTGAAATTTATACTTCCAAATTAGTAATAATTTGTCTGATTTCTTGGTGCAATTTGACATTGAAGTTTTAGCTACATATTTTAGATCGATGAGCCGCATGACCACAATAATAGTAATACCAACTTCATTCTCCGTTCTTTTTTGCTAACCAAAGAGTAGCATTAAATCCAATTTTAGATAAATAATTAATTATCCTAAGGATATGGAATTTGTACTGCATTACGAATTCTACGCTATTTCTTATGTCGTGCAAAAAAAACTATAGAATGTCGATACAAGGAACTAAGATGAAAAAATTGTCTACTATAATTCTGCTTTCAGTTGATCATTTTCAAACTTAGTAATTCTTGGCTAAAAATTGTATTCATTTCTGAATTGTATTCAGTTTTCCTCAGTGTATATAGGAATACAGTCATACAAGCATAAGTGGACTGATCAATAAGTATCCGGACCTTTGCCATAGTAACAAAACTAAAGTAAGCAGAGTTAAGCCGCTTGGCACGGATTGACCCTGACATCTGCTGAGCATGCGCACTAAGTTTCACCGTTCTAGTTCACTTTCGCTGTTTACGACAGTGCTTGGAAGGAAAGCGTGTAGCGTGTGACTGTCGCATTGACCATGACAGAGAAAGTTGAGCAGAGAATCTGCATCAAATTTGGACAAAAGCTTGGTGATAACTGCTCAGAAACAAAGTTTTCCAGAAGTTTTCATCGTTCTCGACACAGTCAAGGAGATTTTGTGCAACTGAAACCCGAGTGTCCTTTTGACCAGCTGAAAGCAGTTTTGGCAAAGACTTGGCAGACACGCGTCTCATACTCAAATCGTCAGTGATAATACACTGAACTGAACCATAACTAATCTGCACATCCTCTGATAACTCACGGGTGACGATTCGACGATTTCCCCTCAGAGTTGCACCCCCTCGGAAAATCAGCATTCGAGCGGCTAGGTGAATCAGTGTGGGCGAGAAGAGACATTAGGCTGGCTACCAAGTTGAAGGTGTACCAAACAATGTATTGCCAATGCTGCTGTACGCCCGCAAGACTTAGACGGTTTACGAACATCACGCCAAAAAATTAAACTGAACTACTTGAGAAAGCTGCTGAAAATCACCCGGCAAGGCAAGGTTCCAGACACAGAGATCCTCTCCCGAGCTGATCTGCCAAGCATTTACACACTACTGAACAGAGCGCAATTCAGGTAGGCAAGACACCTTGTTCAAATGCTTGTCACACGACTTCCCAAGAGACTGTTTCAAAGAGAACTGGCAGAAGGCACGCACATGCAAGTAGGACCGAAAAAGCGTTTCAAAGATATGCCCAAAGCCTTACTGAAGAGCTTTGAGATCAACCCAGACACCTTGGAAACGCTAGCACAAGACCGCCCTGCCTGGTGAAGCTGCACGAACAGAGGGGAACTGAACCATAACTAATCTGCACATCCTCTGATAACTCACGGGTGACGATTCGACGATTTCCCTTCAGAGTTGCACGCATATCCGAAATTTATTTTCTCAGTTCTACTGGTAGTTAGTTTCCCAAGATGTTCATCAATATCGACATTTTTCGGCCATCTTGGAAACGTCTGAACTATTCGTACACTTGTGTGCATCTCATACACTTTCTATGACTTTGCGTAGGCTTCTGAGCAGGTAACACCATGGCAACTTCCTCTCTCATAGCCAATGTGACGATCACGCGCCACACACCTTCATTTCAAGCAATGTTTTAGATAGCGGAAGTGAGTCTTAACGATAAAACTTAGTGCTCGCGCTCAGAGGAGTTAACGGTCAAACTTTGCCAAGCGGCTTTACTCTGAGTTCTTTGCGTCGTTACTACGGTAACAGTCCGGATACTTACTGATCAGACTAGTACATTCATAAATACTTACATGCGTGCATGCATAAAAGTATATATATGTATAAATGTATATATATATATATATATATTAATAGTTATCGCCAAGCCAACATGGCAATCCCAAAATTAGGACGAATGCTGCCGTGTATTAGCTCCAAGAGGCCATCGCTATGTGACACACGAACCTGTGTCCTTTAAAACCTTCGAACAGGGCAGGTCAGCAGCTTCCCCTTGTTAGTTTGGCATCTGCAAACTAGACTAGTTTCAGGGTATTGCCCCTTGTGAATGCAGAGCAGCCGAAACCCAGTAGGCGTCGCTACTGACTATCTGTATGAAGGTTATTTATCTAATTTCAGCGGAATACATCCACTGGTTTTCAGAAATAGAGATATTGATATTTCTAAGTCTCTCTAAAGGAGACTACGGCAGCGGTACTGGAAATTAATAGTTATCGCCAAACCAACATGGCAGTCCCAAAATTAGGACGAATGCTGCCGTGGATTAGCTCCAAGAGGTTATAAAGGACACATGCTCTGCATTGACAAGGGGCAATACCCTGAAACTAGTCTAGTCTGCAGATGGCAAACCAGCAAGGGGAAGCTGCTGACTTCCCTTGTTCGAAGGTTATAAAGGACACAGATTCGTGTGCCACATAGCTAGCGAGAGGCGATGGCCTCTTGGAGCTAATCCACGGCAGCATTCGTCCTAATTTTGGGACTGCCATGTTGGCTTGGCGATAACTATTAATTTCCAGTACCGCTGCCGTAGTCTCCTTTAGAGAGACTTAGAAATATTAATATATCTCTCTCTCTCTCTCTCTCTATATATATATATATGACAGTGGATTTTCATCGATGAGTTCATGAACCTTGGTTCTTTTCCCTAAAACTATATATTTATAGGTGAAGTATATTTGCCACTTAAATGTAGCTGACCCCTATGGGTGGATGTTGATCTGCAATACGTATGGACTCGAGTTTCTGGGTATTTTCCCGTCCTCAGCGTACGACAATCGCCGACCTTCGATGGAATATTTCAATGCGAAAGATATCCCTTTGCAAATATATATAACTTTTTCCAGTGATATTATTTACTGATCTCGAATAAGTGAAAACATGCAATGTTAAATCTCTGAACAGGGTATTAACAATATCTGCACGACAAGGTGAGGTATATTTGCCACTTAAATGTGGCTGACCCCCTAAGGGTGGATGTTACTGTTGCTTTTAGCTCCAGGAGAATATCTCCTCCAGCTGCCTATTGACACACATCTGTGTCCTGTCTGTATTTGCAAAAGGAAATCATCCTTCACATCTTGATCTGCGATACGTACGGACTACGATACGATATATATATATATATACACATACACACACACACACACACACACACACACACACACACACACA
>NC_068983.1:140636714-140647013 GCF_001194135.2 Octopus bimaculoides | reverse complement strand
ATATATATATATATATATATATATATACACATATATATACACACATGTGAGTGTGTATAGGGTGATACAAAAGCAATTTAATATGAGTGCATTATTAAAATATATAGATTCTCCTGAAAATATTGGTGCTTCCGTATCATTTTCAACCAGTGGAGAAAATAAGGAACCTTCGGTTGCTGGCTCCATTTTTTTTTTGTTTAAAGTTCCCCCATTTCTTGGGGGTACTTATCGAATTAATCCCATTTTTATTCCACGTTGAAAAATTTGACTTTTTGCCCAATGGGAGTAACAAATAGTTTCGAGGGAATTTCAGTCGTCGATGAGAAAGGGCAAGAATCAGAGGAGTGTCTTTTCATAAAATGAGAAAGGCTGACAGCTATTCGCCTGTTCTGTTGACGTGACAACGAGAAAAGCAAGCAGGCAAAAGAAGATAACTATATCAATCACAAAGAAGAACAGCAACTCCGATACCACCACCACCGTCACTTCTGCTACGAACACTACGAACAACAGTAGCAACAACAACAACAGCAACAACTGCAGCAGTAGTAGTAACAGCAACTGCAACAACAACAGCAGCAGCAACAACAACACAACAGTAAAGCTTGGACGGGAGAGCAAAACAAGCAGTACAACTACAATTTAAATAACTTCCAACCTTTAGCATGTAGCTTAGCTACATCGGTCAACAGTAGCGTCGCTTTGGCTTCAACTAAAATCAACAACAACAAGAACATCATAAGCAGCAAAAACTATATTGCCAACACCAACAATAACACCAACTATGAAAGCAACTTCTTTGTAGTAATAAGAAAATTGCAGGAAAGAAAACATGCGTACCTGAGTGAAGCAGGAAAACATACTCAATAGAGGGGATAGGAAAATCAAGCTTCCTCTCCGTTGAGATTGAATGGAGAAGATGGTCAGAAGGGTCACCGTATACAGATGCGTGTCATTAAGGATGACTATATCAATCACAAACAAGAACAGCAACTCCGATACCACCGCCACCGTCTCCTCTACTACGAACAATACGAACAACAGTAACAACATCAACAACAGCAGCAGTAATATGCTTCAAGGGCATTTCGACTGATATCGATTTCCTCACATGAGGAAGTCAATAAGGTTCTGTGGAATTGAGGTTCCTCACAGAGGCTTTAGTTCAAAACCACGCAATGCTCCAGTGCATACACAAGGATATTCTCCTCTCCTCATACCTTGGACGGCGAGTACTGAAAGTTAAAATATCAGATGTGCCATCAGAATTAGACATTCGGTGGTTGGTTGCGTGTGCTATGGTCGAAGGTTCGGATTCGCTTCTAGAAATTAAAAGAATGTCAGGAGAATTGGGCCGCGATTAGGTTGAAATGTTTTTATCTAGGTAAAACTGGAATCTCTGGACAGAGTCCCGACCTCAATAAGCTGGCAAACGGAGCACAACTACGGTCGGGTCGCGGTGGAAGGCAGAAAGGCAATGTGCCACACTTTGGGGTCTAACACTGTTGAAGGACCTCTCCCCACAACAACAAATTGCAGCTAGAGGAACGGCGGCTCTGTTAATACCACCATCACCACCACAAGATGTCCAAAAGCTGCAACAATAACCAATGCATCTATAACCATTAAAGCAACATCTTCAGCAGCAGATTTCCAACACAACAACGGCACAAACACTGGCAATTGAGAAGCCTTATCACGCGACGAGGAGGACTTGAATCCGCTGAGAAGGACTTGTGTTAGAGAAAAGCGGAAAAATAGTTGAAAACAACAAGGTCATTCTAAACTGAAAGCAAAAAGTCAGGACGAGGAAAATACTTCTAATCCATCAGCTACACTAACAACACCGATACACCGGCCCAAATCCCAACAGGAAAAGCATTGCCCACTCATTCTACCTTCACCACAACTACAAAAGCACCAAAATAAAATTAAATGCACGAAGAGAAACAACCAGCAATCATAAAACAACTCATGCATCTGTCTACAAAACAACGACCGCCTCATCAACTTCACAGTCCTTCGCATGAGCAACAGCGAGCTGATGCAGGAAATAGTGAATAACAGTGAATAACATAAGTATACTTACAAAAAGAGTAGGATTCGACGAACTTCTGTTGAAAACACCCCATGACAGACAGCTTACAAAAACTGACACAAGCACATAACTAAAACTAAAGAGACATTGGGATCTTTAGGCTGAAGATGGACAAAAGGACTTTGGGAAGGCCCTTCACTAACGATAATTTTCTGATGAGGCAGCTAAATCAGACGTCCTTCTCAAAATCTAAAGTAAGTGACATTCCTCCGTTTTATTTCCCCAATAAATATGGTCGTTTTCAGAGCGAGGTGTATGAATGTACTTGACTCGGGCTCAATTTGGAAGCCACTTGCTAAACAACATCAGATCGCACAATTTAGATGTGGCTGCGATTAGCAAGACAAGGATTTCTAACGTGCAAGCATTAGCGCACATTTTCGATGATTACGAAATACTCTCATCATACGGTCTATCGGGAGCGGGCGCAGTGCTATTCCGAAAATCCTTAGATCTCGAAGTAAAGACAATATTCTTGGACCTGGGTGGCAGTTTGGTGGTCCTAGATGTGAATGCTAGCGAATGTGGCACCCCTGCACTGGTGGTCACCTTTTCCCCGACAGGGGCTGGTAGTCCAAAATTCTTTAGGCGTCTAGAAACATTCCTGGGAATGTCTGGAAGTTTAGTACTTGTTGAGGACTGGGTTTTAGACGCACGGAAGGACTGTGTGAGTCTAGTACACAGAAGAAGGAGGTGCAAGAGCCTTGAAAACCTATTCAGAAACTTCCAATTGTTTGATAGGTATCGACTGGATTTCCCTCATGTACCAGTGTGGACAGGAAGCAACCACAGTGGGTCACCTAGAACGTATCCAGATAGGGTGTTAGTTAGGTCAGAGCATAGGGATATCGTAGGTTGTCCACAATTTAAACTGGTTAGTTATACAGACCACAAGTTTGTGATCTGCACAGTTGAATTCGACAAGACGCGTAGACAAAGACTTGGTTACTTGAAGTTAAATGCGTCCTTTCCAGCACGCAAACATTGCAGGGACCGGATTAGTGAACTAGTTGAGCGACCGCCTGAAGAGGGAGGTTAGAGCAGGGTCAATAGGGTTTAGCAGAGAGTTAGCAATAGAAAGGAATAGATTAGAGGGTGAACTACTTAGCAATTTTAGAAGAGGCGATGAGAAAGGACATCGCGACTGATGTGTTTGCGGCGAGAAAGCCTCTTGACCATTTCTTCGAAGCGAAACACTAAGGTTGCGTTGTCAGAACTAAGGCCCATGCACTCAAACAGGAAGAAACCAAAGCTGTCCGATTGGCTGGAGCAGTAGAGACGTGACGTGGAAACAACAACGTGATCAGGTCTTTGATGCATTGAGATGAGCGGGTGTTACTCGATGGGTGTTACTCAGCGGGTGTTACTCGGCTCTCGGCAACTGACGGAAGATTATGTGAAAGGTCGATAACAGTCCCTGTAATTCGGGAGGCGATGAGCGATTGCACAAATCGCAGATCACCCAGTTTAGATGGTCTTCTCTATGAATTCTATGCATTCATGTCAGAATTCTTTGGTGACTTCTTCACAATATCTGCCACAAATAGCAACAGAATGGGAGAATTCATAGTTAGCCGAGTTGTGTTGACACTGCTGAGGAAGGACGCCGACATTGGGGACCTAGCAGTGAAATTTCGGCTCAAAACTCTGCTAAATACAGGGCTTAAGATTTTAGAGAAAATCTGGCACTTGTCGACGGTAACCTGTACAGAGAAAAGCAAACGTGCGCAATGCTGAGCGGGTATATCCACGACAACGTCCACCTTATGCTATACATCATAGCAAAAACTGGAACTAAAACTGACTTCACAGGTGCTCTGATCAATTTCGATCAATCCAAAGCATTCGATAAGGTTGACCATCTTTACTTGGAAGCCGTCCTGTAAGCAGGCGGTTTCGGACACGTTTTCCGACGATGGATCGCTGCAATGCACAGTGGCACCTGTTCAATGGTCAAAGTAAACAGTCACCTATCGGAACCGTTTCATAGGAGCGGAGGTGCCTTCAATGGCTATTTTCTTCTTCACTATTTCTCTGTAGAATGTTATCGCATTGGATATGAACAGCTTATTTTGCTAGCAAAACGTGTCTCTCTTCTCAAATCTTGGTAACCTTGGAGCATTTTGTTGCAGTGTTTCTTTTGATGAAAGCAGTTCTTTTCTTCTTGAGAATCTGTATTTTCTCTTCAACTTTCTCCCTTTTTTTGACTTTGCAACGTTTCCACAGATTAATTAATTTGATATTGATACTTTGCCTCTCATTATTGCAATCTCTTTCAAAATTTTACTTCTCTAGGTCGGATTTCTTCCCAAAATATTAATTCTTTGCTTTTCTGAGGCATACAACTGATTTCAATTGCCTTAACAGTTGTATAAATAATAACTAGTTTTAGTTCTTGTATGATTTCATTTGCCAATTTTAAGTTGTTTTCTATTTTAGATTGTATTTGAGAATTTATGAAATGGTTCTCTATCATGCATATTGGCATCTCTTACAATTGCAAGCTCCTTCAGGATTTTCTGCTTCATTTCTATTACAGGCCCTCTATATTCTTCAGTAAACATGTGGTCTACAAATTTTGTTTCAATACCACTTTCATCGCTACCTTTATCAGGTTCATTACAATTTATTTCTTCAGACATTTACGTGTTCTAGTTCAATAACAGTCTTTCAATTGAAACTCGTGGAGTTTTGTTTTGTAAGACATATTTTTGCTACATTAGAATTATTATTATTGAGTCTTGTGTGGCAGATGCAAAGACAGTTGGTCTCGGCCATCGTTGTCAACTCCGCCATTAATACCGTTACAATTAATTCAACTTTGTAATTACTGATCGTTAGTTACCACAAATAGAGCTTTGTTCTGTATCGTTGTGGCTAATCTTTGTAGCCATGACGACGATGTAGGCGTTATCATCGTTGTTATTATTTGCTGTAGAATTTAGTTAAGTCTGCCATCTTTGCTCCTGATACTATGAGGTATCATTAAAGTTTTATAGTTTCGACTTTTGCTTTGTACTTGAGATAATCATAAATGAGAGTTGGTGGAGGATAGTAGGAGGGGTAAACGCAGCTTGGTGAACGGATAGCCAAATTATTATTGTTATTCTCCTTATTGTTTTTGTCGCTACTGTTGTTTTTGTTGTTATTTATATTCAACTTGACTAAGGCATTGCTATAATTCCTGGTCGTATTTATGTGAGTAGCTGATTACTACCCGTAACATTAGATATTCAAAGGATTTCAATAATCTCTCAAGTTCTCAAGAGACTTCTGATAATCTTTTCTCTTCCTAAGAGGAAGATTTCCTGTCGTAGCTCAAAAGATATTCCATTCCAATCTTCTTCAGCCATTCATCTATATCATTTCTCACAGCCCCTAATACACCAATTATTACAGGCACAACCTTTACAGTTTTAATACTCCAAATTCTTTCAGATTTTAAGGTTATATATTTCCTTAAATTTTTGCCTTCTTTCTGCACAAACCTGAAATCAAACGGACGTGATAGATAAATCAAAACAGGAACTTCGGTTTTCATTGTCTCTTTTTGTTATCTCTGTATTATTATTTTCTCATCTGTATGAATAGGAAAATCTCATAACATTTGCATTTCTTTGATTCTAGTACACTTCCAAACCAATGATTGTACCAAAAATGTACAGCTTGAAAGTCTCATTTCAGACGAAGCTTCCAGTGCAAAACTTTCCCAACTTGGTCATGGCTCATTTTCGAAAATTCTTCCTGAACTAACACAACACCCACTCTATATTTCATTATTATTATTATTTTTCATTATTATTATTATTATTATTATTATTATTATTATTATTATTATTATTATTATTATTATATTGTTGTTGTTGTTCTTGTTGCAGTTCTTGTTTTCTTTCATTCTTCAAATTTTCTTCCATTTCTCGCCGAGTGTTTTCTGTACACAGCGCAGAGAGTCTCATTGTATACTTTCCCAGTTGCATTATTATTATTATTATTATTATTATTATTATTATTATTAGTAGTAGTAGTAGTAGTAGTAGTAGTAGTAGTAGTAGTAGTAGTATTGTTGTTGTTGTTCAGTAGTTTTATTTTTATAACGTGCTTTCACTTCACTACCGAGCGCAGCTCTGTGTGCCTTGGATATGTGTTGTGGTTTGCTGTGATGCTTTTATGGTTACTGTATTGAAAGTGTTTTGCGTAGGCACCTACTATGATAAGAATTGTTTCCGTTTTTAGATTCCACATTCGAGTTCCCTCTATTTCCATGTCTTTGTATTTTGAAAGTTTCTCCATTTCTTTTAGGGAAACGTTGTCATCTGCTTGTGTTGATACATGAATTAGAAAGTATTTTTTCCTTTATGATCTTTGACAACTATATCTGGTCAATTGGCCTTCATTTCTCTATCTGTGAGTATTGGCATATCCCAGAGTATGGCTGCTTTCTAGTACTCTGTGACCTTTTTTGGCGTGTTTATACCATCTTTTTACTGTTGTTACTCTATAGTGTTGGCATAGCTTCCAGTGTATATAGGTCCCAGCTCTGTCTTGTCTGTAACTATTTTCCTTCTTAGCCAGGACTGGGCAGCCATAGATAATATGATTTATTGTTTCTTGTCCATCGCCACATATTCTGCAGTTACTTATGTTTCTTTTCACTATATGTTTTTGGTAATTTCTGTTGGGGAGAGGCTTTGGTCTTGTGCAACAATTAAAAATCCTTCAGTCTCTGCTTTGAGTCCTGAGCTTCTCAACCATTGCTGGGATTTTTCTCAGTCTATTTCTTTTGCATTTAGTTCAGCCCAGTATTTACCATGTAGGGGCTTTTCTTGCCATCGTTTTATCATGGTCCGTTGCTGTTCTAGTTTTAGTTTTGATTTCATTTGTTTTATGGCTTTTGTTGTGTCTACTTCTACTTCTTCTTATTTATTAGGTCGTACGATTTCTTGTTTGTATTTGTCAGCTTCCTTAAATACTGAAAACAGTGTTTTGTTTTGCTCGTGTTTTGTGGCTATTTGTATTAGTTTCTCTTGCTTCTGAAGTAGGTATTTTTGCAGTCCTATGGTGGTTATTTTATAATAGTTTTCCAGCTGTATAAGACACCTGCCACCTTCTGTCCGTTGTATATATAGCCTTTCTCTGTCAGATTTTGGGTGGTGTATTCTATATCCTGTCATTATTTTTCTTGTTTTCCTGTCTATTTTACATAGTTCGTTTAGTGTCCAGTTAAGGATATTGTAGCTGTAACTTATAACTGGGACGGCTAAAGTGTTAATACCTATTATCTTGTTTTTAGTATTGATCTAACTCGTGTATAGTACTCTTTCTTTATTTTCTCTTTCATTCGTGTGTGTTGTATCCTATCTAGTTCATTGATTCCTAAATGTTTGTATGTCTGGCTTTGGTCTAATTCTCTTATTTCATTGGATTTATCAAATGTGATGTTGCTACTCGTAACTAGTTTTCCTCTTTTCAGGGTTGCTTTTAGCACATTTTTCTAATCCAAATTTCGTATCTATTTCTTTGGTAAATTCATGTACTGTCTGTAATAGTGTTTCCAGCTCTTTATCATTTCTAGCGTATAATTTTAGGCCATCCATATATAAAAGGTGGCTGATTGTTTTGCCGTAACATATGTATCCGCATCCAGTTCTATTTAGCAAGTCAGTTGAATGTCTGAGTGCTAAGCAGAACAGGAGTGGAGAGAGTGTGTCTCCCTGGAATATTCTCCTTCTAATGGCTTTCGTTTTCACGAGTCCCTCTTTTGTTTGGAGCTGTAGCACTGTCTGCCATTTATTCATAGAGTGTCTTATGTATTTTATAATCATTGGTGCTACCCTGTTTATGGCTAGTGTTTCGAGGATCCACTTGTGGGGAACACTATCAAATACTTTCGGTAGCCGATCAAGGCCATACTGAGACCTTTCTTCTTTCTGCGGCTGTCTTCAGTTAATTTATCTTTACAGCCGTATGAGCCCTCGCAGCATCCCTTCTGCTCTTCTGGAAACAGGTTGTTATCTTCCAGGTTCTTACTCAATCTCTCCGATATTATTGCCGTAAAGGCTTTGTAAATTGTAGGGAGACAGGTTATAGGTCTGTAGTTTTGTGGGTTTTTTTTCTGTTTCCGTGAATTTGGGAATTAAGATGGTTTCCCTTTCGTGAGCGATTCAGGCATTGTCTCTGGCTCTGTTAAAGTTTTCAACCAGCTTTTTGTGCATTCCTGTCAGATATTTTAACCAGCAGTTGGGGATCTTGTCATTCCCAGGTGCCGTCCAGTTGCTTAGTGTTTGCAGTGCCTGGGTGACCTCTTCAGTTGCTATAGGGGTCTAGATTTGCTCAAGGTGCTAAATTCGTTGTTTTAATGGTCCTTTTCTGGGGTTGTTGTTTCACCGACCATATTTGTTTCCAGAATTCTTCCAGTTCTTCTGCTATTGGTGCTGCAGTAATGTCTATTTTATTTTTACCCAGTTCTTGGTAGAGCTTTTTTGGGTTGGATTTGAAGTGTTTGTTTTGTTCAAAGAAACGTTAGCGTTTCTCATACCGGCGGATCCTTTGTGCTTTGGCCAGGATATGTGGCTTTAGCTTTTCTTTTACATCAAGTAAATCTTTTTCTGTAATGTTGTATTTGTACAGTATTTTTGTTTTCTTCTTGTTACTTAGTTGTGTTGATTTTCTACTAATTTCGTTGAAAATCGATAGATATTTTCTTTTTTTTAAATTTTGTTTTGGATATTATTATTATTATTATTATTATTATTATTATTATTATCATTATTATTATTATTATTATTATTGTTATTATTATTATTATTAATGATATCATCGTAGTCGTCGTCGTCTTCGTTGTCATCATCATTATCATCATCATCTTTGAACGCACAGATAAACGTGTATACGTATGATGGTGAGAGTCTGTGAATTTGTGCATGCCTCAACGAGATTGTTCGTTTGAATTTCTCCATAAGCTATTTCAATTCACCTAATTTATTCTCTTTCACGAAATTTAATTAGCCAATATTTAGTGCCAGATTTTATAGCCTCAAGAATATAAATTTTTTTTTTTTTCAAATCATTGCTTCGCCAAACTGAATCTCAACATATTTTAAAAATGTCATAACATAACATGGTAAATAGGATAAATATCGCACAATCGAAAATGTCAGAACTGAAAGGCCCTTGATTAGAAATTTGCTTGAGTAGAAGACCATAACCAAACCGAACCAGAAAAAAATAAAATGTATCGGAAAATGTTTACACCCAGTACTAAATGTAGATGTAATATTAACCAATATTTTAATGATTTATATCATGTGTTCTATGACTATCTTTTTTCATCTAATTACTACTACGTGATATCATCCACCTAAGGACATCGGTATTGCTCACGGATGACAAGTTATAAACTCTCAATTTGTTAGCTGTCACACTCTAAATAGGCTTCCAGACATGCTATCTACAAACAAAATACATATTTATTTGAAGATAAAGCTAGATATATGTACTTACGAAGTCACAAATTCACATTAAATAATATCATGAAAAGAACATTGTAGGAAATTTGATATTATCCTTTGTGTCTCAATGAATGCTTTAAAAAACTGCGTTATAGCATATCTGTTTGCTAGTATAACCTAGGCAAATAATACAAAACATAAGTTTCATAAGTTCAATAGAATGTCAAATTGGTTTTCAATATATTAGATACTTGTCTCTACCATTATTAGTTTATTGACTTATTAAAGAATAACCTTGACTACAATAAATAAACACAGTATTAGCAAACAATATCAAATAAAAAAAATGTATTATACGCATTTAAAATTATAATATCAACGCAATTAAGCTTGCCGATGCGGTGACCCAGAATAACAAAGATGCTTAAATAATAATGGTCGTTGAAAATTAAAATAACCACAACAAAAAACAAAAAAGGCAAAAATTATGGAGATTTATGAAATTATAACAACAATTGGTTGTGAGTGTTCACTTATATTGTTCTTAAACTATTAATTTTTGAATTTTTGAAATTCATATTTTTATGAAATTTTAGTGTTATTTATTAGTGTCTGATGAACTACCATCAATAGTCTAATCATTCTTTGTTTTAAACATTATAAATCGCTTTGAGTTAAAGCCAACTGTTTTCACTACTATTACAAATTCATCTATCTCCTTTTATATCTATTTTTGTCTCTCCCATCGCTCAT
>NC_068983.1:140630908-140636606 GCF_001194135.2 Octopus bimaculoides | reverse complement strand
ATATATATATATATATATATATATATATATATATATATATATATATAATACGTTAACAAGGATACTACTGGCAGGAAATTCGAAGCTAAACCATTATCGAATCGTACAGTGTTTGGTTAGCTTGCCGGAAATTTGAAGTCACTGTCAATACTTATGAAAAACTAATGAATTTGCGCTCTACTAATGTTTGGAGTAATCATTCAGATTAAATTAATGTAGTAGTATAACTTGAGATACAATCAAACATTATTATACCTGTATATTATATATAAGTATGTGTGCGTATGTGTGTGTGTGTGTGCGCGTATATGTACCTGTGTGTGTATGCATTTTCACCAAATGCAAAGATGACATTTTTAATTTTGCCAACTCGTTAGTTCTTTGAGTGACTGGGCTGAGGTCATGCTGGATCAACTCCTTGACCTGTGTACTCGAGCGAATCAACACCATGTATGACTGTATTTCACTTCTGGTACGCATTCATTCAATACTCCTATTTTATTCCACACGGGTAGAAATTATAGGAAAAATAGAAGTTGAAAATGCATTAATAATATTTAGAATATCTTTTGTTTATATATTTAAAGCTTGAACTGGTTAACAGTTTACACTGATTTCTAAAACGTTCAAATAAAAAGATGTTGCTAATGTCGCAACTGTCTTGCTCCTGCCTAGTGCTTGGAGCTGGGAACCTACAAAAATTTCCAAGACCGGTTATGTGATTATCCTCTACCAATAAAATCCCATTCAAAACATATACTAACATGAGCCATGAACTCCCTATAAAAATAGGGAAAGCTTCAAACTGTAGTTAGAAGCAAGCCATCTTGATGAGAATCGCCTCGCAATTTTTGGGTGTTGGTGTTGATTTCGTTAGACCGTGAGTTAAATTGTTATATACTGTTATTATATATTGTTGTAGGTTTCCTCGAACGGGTGAACCAGGATCAGTTAAATTTTTAAAATGTGGAATTGTTAAATTGTTGAATTTCTGTCGTTGTGTGAGCCTGTTTTTGAAAATTGTTTCTTCCCTATTATGGGTGAAGTGGGAAAAGGAAAAGAAATGGAAGGTATCGCAAGTTATGCATCCGCATACACAAAAGGTATTACGACCAACACCCTTGTAGTTCGTTAGATAAAAATAGACACAAAGAACGGAAAAAAGAAAAAAAAATATTACAAAAGAAGGGGCCAGCTTAAAGCTGACTCCACCAGAAGAAGAGATGAAAAATGTAGCAAGGAAAACCCTTGTGTACAGGACGTTATCAACCGCTACCAAAAAAATGGAGATTGCACCAATAGCGGCAATTGAGGAATGTCTACGTGACGTGAAAGGATTAACCGCCTTCTATACACGTGGAAGAAAAAAACGGAACAGTGGAGGTTAGGTTCTCCAACGAGGAGGGCACTATTAACCACTCCACTGAGCCGATAAGGACACAAGAGTGGGTGCTGCTGCAGATGTACTGTGGCAAACGTATTGCCAGAGTGAGAGTCGACAGAGTGCCCCCCGAGATCGAAGAGGCATGACTGGTGGCAGCATGGAGGAAGATGCAAGGATTCTGAAGATAACCAGAATTAAGGAAGTTAATTGTTGGGGCCACGGTCTACAAATCACAATTCAAGTTGGGGTAAAAGAGCTACATGTAATTGTAGAAGAGATTCTTCTACCAGAAGACATTACGCTAAGAGTGGTTGTGGAGGGAAGACCTCCAGCATGTTTTTTTATGTAATGAAAGCACATGAAAGCAAAGTGCCCTCAGCAAGAAAGTGAAGTAGAGGAACAACAAGAGCAGCCCGCCGAAGTGGACGGGTCGGAAATAGAGGAAAATAAAGAGGAAACAGTTATTGTTGTAAATAAGGGAAATAGAAAGGAGTGGGGGAGCTCTCCGACAGAGAATCAAAGCAAAAGAAGGACGTAGAGGAGAAAATAGCGGAGGTATAGAGGAACTGAGTAGATATACCAGCAGTGGTATCAGAGCATACAGTGGAGGATATAATGGTGGACGATTGTGGTTATGTACAGATGGAGGAACCAAAGGAAATGACTAGACAGTTCAGGTCTGGGGCATAAACAAGTAAATACCAAGAAGAAAAGGTAGCATGTAGTAACATATTTAAAAAGTACCGCCATAGAGCAGGAAATAAAGAGGTTTAAAGGTGCCATAAGGATTAAATTACCAGCTGAATGTTACCCTAAACATATAAAGGGAGTGATGATTGACAAGGAAAGGTATAAAGGGTTAAAAGAACTATTTAAAGGTGATGTGAACCCTTTGAGGGACGAAATTGAATTTGAAGAACTACCAAAAGTAATTACATACGAGGAGTTAATACATCTAATGAATGGTAATAAAGGAGTACTTTAAAAGAGAAGGAAAAAGAAATAGACTTTTTAACAAAGGAGAAAAAAAAGAAAAAAGGAAATAGATTTTAATTTAAAAAACAAAAACGGGAAAAAAGATTTAAAAAGAAGAAAAAAACGAATACTGTCATAGCTTGTATAAATTAACAGTAAAACGGTACTGCTGAAGAATTGGGGTTCAATGCAACCATTTCATTATCATTTCATTATACATCTTTTTTCATTTTCATTCGCTTTATGTTTTATGTCTCCACAGTAAGTGTTCTGTCTGTCCTTGTGCTGTCCCCTCTATGTTATGGCCTTGGTGCCAAATAAAGAAATTCAGAAGCAAGACAGCCGCGATATAATCTGCATCTTTCTATTTGAAATTTTTGAAAATCAGTGTAAACTGTGAAACCGGTTGAAGCTGTAAATATAATATATTAATAAAAAATATTTTAACTATTCTCAGTGCATACTCAACTTTTATTTTCCATATATATATATATATATATTGAATATTACCTTAGCAACTTCCTTTTTACATCCTCCTATAGTACATAAAATGTGCACTTACTACTTAGCTAAATGTCAACATTGATGTTCCAATGCTTTGAATTGAAATGGCACGATCCGGATTTTCGTGTGCGCGCGCGTGCGTAGGTGTATGCCTGTGTGTATACGTGTGCGCGTGTGTACGCGTATGTTTATATATATGCGAATGCGTGTGCGTGCGTGTGTGTCCGTGTGTGTGAGTATGTGAGTGCAGACCACGCGTGTGCGTGTGCGTATTTTGATACTTAAGTAATGTTATTTTGTTTTATCCTGAACACAAATCATCTGGTGAAGAAAACTTGATATGGTACTTTGGTCAATGATTAACGTTGCTTTTCAAATAAGTTTTTTACCGTCTATATTGTGTCATAACAATTTGAAATGTTTTGTTAGAGACACATGTTACTTTGAATTACGCATCAGATATTAATGAATTATTTATCGGAATAGAATCAGATTGTCTTGTAGTCGAAATACCGTATTTATGGTAAATATAATGTTTCTAAACCTCGGGTATATTTTACTAGTAGGTGAGAAAAATTGTTGGATGTGATATTCTGGCATTCTCAGTCTTCCACTATATAATAATTCCCAAACCAATATAATGACTTAATTATTAAATTAAAAATATGTGTCATAATAAGAGTGTTCGAAATAAGGGGAGCGAGTAGATAGGGAAAATCATTGAAAATATCTTTTGAGTAGAAATCATATGCTAGACTATAACGAATCTCTTAATTCTTAATACGTTCTGCCAGTTTGGAACGTATCTTATCTCTGCTATTATTCAGCATTCTGGAAATATCTCCCTTACAGCGATATGTTCATAACACATGTGATCCTCCAATGTTAGGTAACTTCCAGAGTCTCTTTACTAAATTCAAATGCATGAATGATTTCTAAACAATAACATAACCCAAAATTTATTCACTTAAACTTTTTTCCATAAAGACTTTCCTTAACAAGCGGCTAGAAAAACCTAGTTACCAACCCACCTAAATCTAAACACAGAGTGATCATTTTAACTCAATAAAGACTATATAATATCAATACTAAATCTAATGCATTGCAGTCGAAGCTATCTTAGACCAATGGAAATCACAAAAGCACGAGATCATATTTATACAAATCATCAAACTATCTACTGATCAATAAAAATATGAACAAAACGAATAATAACTCATAAGATGACAATCCAAATAATCCTTTCTTTTCTACTACAGGTACAAGGCATGACATTTTATAGGAGTGGATCAGTCGATTAGATCGACCCCAGTACGCAACTGCTACTTAATTTATCGACCCCGAAAGGATGAAAAGCAAAGTCGACCTCGGCGGAATTTGAACTCAGAACGTAAATACAGACGAAATACTGTTAAACATTTCGCCCAGGTTGCTAACCATTTTACCAGCACACCGCCTTCAAGTGACAATCGAAATAATAATGTATTCCCAATTGATACGTTATGGCAGTTTCGTAGCTGAATATATGATCGTGATTATTATTGGCTGTCTGATGCTCGAATCTGTATTAAGAATGGATACTGTTTGTATATTCGCTGTTTCTCGTATCCCCACATGAATTATATACCACAATTCGGCGTAAAATATAACTCAGTCCTCCATTTATATCCGTTTCACAAACGAAATGCTTATAGACAATTAATTTGAAGTGATTTTCGTTTTAGTCTACTTTTATGGGTTTTAACCAATTAATATTTGATATGCTTGAGTGAGATGTAGGGATGTCTGTAGTGATTATATGCGCCTCAGTAATTTATCGTGTACTCATGATATGCATTGAAACTCAAGGCAACGAATCATTGGCATAAGGAGATAGAATTCAGTGTATGATCGCGGTTATTGTTCGCTACCGGAGGGTCGAATCTGCCAGGATGTATTAAAATGAATAAATAAGATAGTGTCTGAATTGTCACTGTTTGGCGCAAAACACCATGAATTATACACGATAATTTTGTTGATATACTCATGAGTACTCATGTAAGCATAAATAAAATGCTACTTGAAATTCTGGTTGTCCGTATATTGTTATACCTTCTCAAATGTAAACACTACCACACATGTACGCTGTGGAAAGCAGATCTATATTCATTGACAAAAGTTTTACACTTTGAAATGTTATTGCTATCGTTCTCAAGAATGTTTTTGCGAAGCAAGATACTTTATGTTTCCAGTTTTCTGTAGGTTAAAGTAATTGAAATATAAAGAGATATTCGATGTCACCAGATCACATTTATGGACGGACCTTGAATAAAGTTGCATAGTCTGCCAACCAGTCAAAATAAGCAGGATGCAAATGCAATACCTAGCTTTCACTGCAGCAGAAACTTACGTAGGACAAATTTCAACTAAATGTGCTGTACGATTGGCAGTATAAACTAATCTCTGTAATCATTGTAACTATTTTGGATATTGCAATCCAGTGAAGTGAACCCAAGATTTATCCATCGGATGAATTAGTGCGGGATTTCTTAGCTTAATTAATCCAAGGTGCATCTTACAACTCGATGTGCTTAGTCAGAATCCGGATTATAACAGAGCCCTTGTACGGTACACGCTTGGATATACTGTGCATTGTTGGCGATTTTTCTCCCGTCTTCCTTCTCTCTTAGACTTTCCTCTATCTCCTGTTTCTGAAGAAGAACTTTTCTCGAAACGTAAACTCCCTTTCTTTCTTTTCCAGAGCATCTTTTAATATCTTGCATGCACCACGTCCTCGTGTTGTTGTGCCATCTTGCGTTCTTTTCTTCGTTTATTATTATTAATTATATATATATA
>NC_068983.1:140627125-140630791 GCF_001194135.2 Octopus bimaculoides | reverse complement strand
GTAAAATTCGTTATTTGTACCGTTTACAGAGAAATTTGTAATGAATATTTACATGTTCTGAAAATGTCTGTCCTGGCAGAATCAGAGGCATAATGTGCTGGATGGTGTAGTGTATGTATTAAGACAATAAGTTCTTTTAGAAAACAATGTGTTCAACACATTCATGTCATTGGCGCAATACATTCTGGACACCAGTGTCTCAACATGCTGCTTCTAGTCAGAGAGATACAGACGGAACTTTGAGATTAGATAAATTCGCTGGCTGTATTCATACTTTCAGCAAACAAACTGTCTGATGATTAGTGTTTGCATCTTCCTACCGATAACAAGGAATAATATAAATCATATATTCTTGGTTGATTTACTATTCCCACGTGTTGAGGTTCTGATATATAACAACTCAACACGAAGGGGATTAGTATTATCTTAGCTCGTTTGTTTTCAAGGCATGTAAGTTATAAATTGAAATTTCAGAAATTAAACGCCCGTTGAATGAACCCATCCATTTCATTTCAGAAACCTCAAAACGAACGTGAGTAATGCAGTCCCTACTACTTTTCTATCAGATTTAAGCATTGTATATCAGAAAATTTTCTTGGTAACGTGTGATGTTACAATTTTAGATAATACATTACCGTACTGATCTTTAAACATACCTACGAATTTCTACGTAGTTTCTGTCGAAAAGCAGTGACCCAGAAAAGCAGTGGCCTCGTTGAGTCTACTATAGTGGACACTCGAGCAAATCCCTCGGTAACAATAAAATCGTGAATAATATAGTTACGAAACGAACATTTAAAAATGCACCCATTCCTGCTTCCATTACATAGATAAATAGAAGGTTTACAACAGAGATCTCCAAATGTTTTCGGGCTGCCACGCCTTTGACATCCAGGCTATATTGCTAGCGCCCCCACACCAACTAACCATCAGAAACATAGACCTTTTCTGAAGCAAATTCAAAGCATTTGCATTTCAGAAATAAAAAAATTACCTAATGAACCTATTATTTTGTTGTTTTTACATGAACCGCTACCCCATTATCACCCCACTTCTCTTCAACACGCCTTGGAACTTTCCACCGCCCCAGGGGGACAACACCACCAACTTTGGGAACCACTGGTTTACACGAACTGGTTATTACAATTAAATATTTTTACACCCTAGGAATGATTTTATCTATTGTCAATTTTCGAGTACGGTTGTCACTTTTGTAAATGATTTTTATCTCTGCGTGTATTTATTTAAAACAAAGGAACTCAACGTGTACGACTTTAAAAGATTTTACATGAATGCATTGTACAAGCGTTTACATGATGTTCATTGATATTACACTTTGTTCAGGTAATCCTTGGAGTCGGAAATCCTCATATTCAAGCAATTCAAATTTAATTACAAATTATAAATAGAAGTACAACACAATAAAATGACATTAATAATAATAATAATAATAATAATAATAATAATAATAATAATAATAATAATAATAATAATAATAATAATAATAATAATAATAATAATAATGATAATAAATAACTACGTCTGAAATCATGACTTATAAAAATTTTAAGGATTGAAAACAATTAATTGGTTACCGAATATTACTTTGTAACACCAGTTCAATAACAAAATGAACACAGATGTGCATTGAAGTTATTATTGCCAATATAATGACAGAGTTTCATGGAAGCAAATATTTGTAAGGCCACAGTACAGAATAAAAATCAAAAATGGCTTCTGTGCGCAATAACAGCAGACTTTTTTCCTTTTTCTATTGGTGATTTCCTGGAATTAACATGTTTAATATTGAAAAAAAAAAAAAAAAATATCCAATTGAATGCGGATATCACTTGAGTTAAAACGTTTTATTGATTGCTCTTAGCTTTCGTTTTAAATGTTTTATTTGATATCTCGGGAAAAGGAAGGACAATCTTTCGATTCCGGACGCATTGTTCACGTGAAACTTTAATTAGCAGCGATATTACGTGGTTTAATTTAGAACGAAGTAGTACAATAAAACATTGCTGCGTTATGATTCGCATGTAATGCGTATAAAGGGAATGCCATCAGAGGTGAAATTTACGTCATTTCGTTTAACATGATAATAAGAGAGGCTTTTCAATTTCCTTTGCCTTACTAGGTTGATGTTATAATCATTGATTTCTAACATGTGATAACGTTATGAATTCTGAAGAGTTTTATAAATATTGTTAACACTATTATAGAATTGAAATGCAGAGCAACATCTTAAAGGATATTGCAGCCATGTTGTCTGGGAAAGTTAAGCAGTGATATTTTCACTTGGACGGAAGTGTAAAAGACCTCAGATCGAATTATCACCCGAAACAAACGATAAATACACGGATAGTTGTAATTATTTCGAAATATGTCAGAAGCACATTTTACAGAATGGAGGAGAGAGAAGGAGGGAGAGACAGAGATTGATATATTAAATAGATAGACAGATAGATAGATTCACTCACAAATACACGTACACACACACACACATACATGCATACATATATAAATGCAGATATGACCTGCAAAACGCAAAACCTAATATACTGCATTACCTGACCAAACTGCAACGACAAATACATTGGCGTAACGTGCGAGAATCCACAGGTGACATATCCGACTAGAAGAATTACGTAAAATTTCATTAAGTATGCATCTGGAAATATACAGCGACGGAGAATTCAAATTTTTTCCCTTTTACAAATGAGCAGGGGACGATCCGCAATACCGAAGGCAATGGAACCACATTTCATAAAAAAAATTATCTCCAAGATTTAATGTTTGACAGAAAAGCGGAGACAGTACATTTTGTATTCTAAATAAAACTCAAATGTAGGAAACATAATGCTTATCTCTATAAATATTCTGATGTATATATGTGGCATTGAGATGTTCTGAGCTTTGCATGTTTCTCTAGTTTATAAGTGTTATACTAATGTTCTCTAATACAAAAACATGAAATTGAAAGAGGCGTGATCGAAGTTACGCAGTATAAACATGGATATGTTTACAAACACACACACACATACATGCACACACACACATACATGCACACACTCACACATACATGCAGACACACACATACATGCACACACACACGCATACATACACACACCCACACACACACACACACACACACTCACTCACACATACACACTTCATCAAGGAATTCTCTCCAAAATTGAATGTTTGAAAGTAAAGCGGAGAATTTGCATTTTTATTCCAAATGTGACTCATATCTACAAATGTTCAAGTAGCATTGGGGTGTTCTAGCTTTGCGTATATATATATATATATATATATATATATATATATGTGTGTATATATATAAGGGAGCCCACTAGGTGGACTGTTAATATGCTAGAAGAAGATCACATGTAATGTGACTACTAAGACCGAATTGTTCTCAAAGGAAATTTAGGGAAGTAACAAAAACGTATGCGGGTAAGACAAGTGAAAATTACATAAATATATACCATTATCTGTAAACTAGTTTCGAAATTAACATTTTCTTACCGAAAATATCTGTTTCTCATCAGTACAGACCGTTAAATAAATATAATTCTCAGAATCGTATACTTGTTGTTCCCCACGAATGGGGCACGTGTACAACACGGTTCTGTTAATTATATATATATATATATATAT
>NC_068983.1:140625383-140627101 GCF_001194135.2 Octopus bimaculoides | reverse complement strand
ATATCTTATATGTATTTATTTTCTCCCAATTAATAAATAAGTCGGACAAAATAAATTGGTTAATAGATACCAGGGTAGCAAAGATCACAAAATGACTGTGGTGTAACTCCTGTTTATGAGGTAGAAACTCCTTGTTATTTTGGGTACTTGAGTATATATAAATTTAGTGAATGGAGTAAAACGCATATGTTAACTGCATACTTTTATTTCCAACATATGTTTCGAAAATTACAAATTATACCTTCCATAGGAATCGGTGATGTTAAAAATGTAATCTTCTCTTCCGGTAAATGCATGGGAACCAGCTTAAACGTAAGACAATTTAACCGAATATAAGAACTGTAATTGGAGAAGGTTGTTGCGTAATTTATTTGAAAAAGCCGTTGGAGATTAGAACGCTACCAGACAGTACGTTGGACAATATATGATTATACACATTTATCTCAGCACTTTTTGTAGAAATACAAGCTTAACTCCCATTTACGATCCCATTATTTACATAACATTCCTCTCCGATTTTTTATCGGATTTAAATCATCTTATTATCTCCCAACTTTACACTCTGAATTTTCTTTCTATTTTTCTTTCCTTTTTTCTTCCCTTCTTGTCCAACGTACTGTCTGGTAGCGTCCTAATCTCCAACGGCTTTTTCAAATAAATTACGTAACAACCTTCTCCAACTACAGTTCTCATATTCGGTTAAAATGTTTTACGTTTAAGCTGGTTCGCATGCATTTCCCTGAACAGAAGATTACATTTTTAACATCACCGATTCCTATGGAAGGTATAATTTGTAATTTTTGAAACATATGTTGGAAATAGAAGTATGCAGTTAACATATGCGTTTTACTCCATTCACTAAATTGATATATATATATATATATATATATATATATATATATATATATATTTTATTTTATTTATTTATTCCTTTAAAATTTTTTAATTTGCAAATATTATGCTAATGTTGTTTTTTCATGCAGAACTACATCTCTTCAAAAAATTCTCTCTGAAACTCAATGTTCGAAAGAAAAGGGGACACAGTACATTTTGTATTCTACATATAACTCAAAGAAAGAGGAAAAAAGAAGGAAAGAAGAGGAAACGAGGGGAAGACAGAAAGTAAGAAAAAAGACTTTGAGTGAAGACCACACTGCACCTGTTTTTTTAAACCCATATCAGTACAATGGTAAATGAATAAATATATGGTGAATAGGAAGGGGTTCCTCTTCTCTCTCTCTCCATCTAATTATCTGTCTGCCTATCTATGTATCCATCTATCTATATATTTGTCTGTATATATATTTTTTAGCCTATCCACCTATATTTCTATCTACGTATCTAACTCCATTGTCAATGGAACCTCACCCCAAAAACAAAAACAAAGTTTTCTTCTAAACAACCCCTCCCCCCCAAAAAAACCACCTGTTTTATATAAATGAACAAGCTGTTTGTACATTCACAAAATTTTATTTGACAAGTTCGAGAAACGAACGAAAGCGCTAATAATAATGAAGAAATAAAAAGATTTATATATATATGTATGTGTAGGAGTGGCTGGATGGTGAGCAGCTTGCTTACGAGCCACATTGTTTCGGGTTCTGTCCCACTGCATTGCACCTTCGGCAAGTGTCTTCTACTATAGCCTCGGGCTGACCAAAGCCTTGTGATGAGATTTGGTAGACGGAAACTGAAAGAAGCCATCGTATATATGTATA
>NC_068983.1:140607643-140623634 GCF_001194135.2 Octopus bimaculoides | reverse complement strand
AGGGATATGTTTTACATATTATTAGATCAATAATATGTAAAACAGTAGTTGCATGTCTATATTTTTTTCATTAGTTGCGGCACCAGTGCAACTCAAAATTTTTTGAGGTACTAAGCATAGTCTATTGAGACAGGTAATGAGGCTTGTTATGTATACTGATTCGCCGCAGTCATAATGAAAATATTCTCTTTGAATCTGTGGTAAAGGAATCCATTCATAATCTTGTCTTTATTCACCCTCTTCGAACCACAAAATTTGTGGTAATCCCTCAAAATTTCACTTTACTGTCTATATAGTAGTTGCACAGTTGGCCGTCAGTGAGGATAAGGAAAAGGATTGGGTACGTCTTTTCTGCAGCTCAATGATTAATGTGTACATTTTTTATGTTCTATCAGCCTCCATAGAGAGTTTGAGACGTATGTTTAGCAAGATTGTCACGGCCCGCATACATACATACATACATACATACATACGTATACACGCAGGCTGCAAGAGATATTTGACGACATATTTGTTAATTTTATAAAATATCTCTAATCTAGGTAGAAACAAATGTATTTTAATGAAATTTTGTGCATATCTCCTTGGTAAGATTACTTGTAAGATTATTTTATGAATCCACTGTTCCTTTCAGGTCTACAGTGTAGAACCAGAATCGTCGACACACCTGCGCTAAATGGTCCTAATTCATTTCAGACATTTCCTTGTCAATATCGTCCTTCAGTGAATCTACGACATAGTGAAGATGTCGATTAGTCTTCTTTGAACTTTCTACACTTTTTAGTACATGCGATTCATTTCTGGCGAGTTTGAAATCATGTTTGATGGTACATAATATTTAACATTGTCTTACATCAGTTTGGCGGTTACGTAAACTTAGTGATACTTCATTTAGTCAGTGTTTAACAATTGTCTCCAGCATTTCAAGTAGGAAATACAAAAAAGCTAAATGCTACTTATTCTGTCGTAATACATCCCCATACAATTCAAATTAGAATCGATCCGTCTGCTTCCATCACTTTTCCTTAATTAATTAGTAATTTCATTATCCATTCTGGAGAATGCACTTAATGTTTTAAGTATTACAATAGTAGATTGATGAGAGATATTTTATCATTCTTGCATTGAATTTGTGGTAAGATACGAGGTGACACAACATGGTATGACCTTCGTTACTCGCCACTTCTAAATATATCACAGCACCGAAAACGTAATATGCGACATTCTAGGTGCATCAAGGAAATCTGCCCATATCCGTGCGTCATTTCTTCTGTGAAATGTTTGGACTTTGTCGCAGGGTTTCTCAAGATGATGCTATGTTGATAAGGTTTTTAATCTTGCTAAGCAACCTATTGGCCAATTCATGTCTGTAAAGACATGAATTGGCTTTTTCTCAGTATATAATCCTGTATCAAATGTCTTAGTGCACCTCAGTTCTGGTATTCTACTTTCACACCTGAAGTTCTTTGGAGATGGCTGTCATTGATTTTCTAAGACAATCAGTGATAATCTTTTTGAGACCTTCGGAAAAATTGCGGTTTTTATATTGTGTGCGAACGTTTACAATGTCTGTTTTCTTTTCTCTTTGATAAAGATGAAACATTCCAACGAGAGGCTGCCAATTCCATGCGAAATTTGCAAGCAAATATATCTCGCAACACTTAGAAAGATAACAATTTCTAAAACGCTGTGTTCCTTACCTTTGACATTCAAGCTAGTATACAATTTCATTTCCTTTGTTAGCATATAATTTACCACGTAGCATCAGAAAGAAATATTAATCTATTCATTAGTTTAAAGAGAATACATACATACATACATACATACATACATACATATCATCGTCGTCTACACTAACGGGTAACCGAGTAGTAGATCCATAGTCATTGATTGAGCAAGAATCGGAGAGGCTCGTTGGTCAAGGTACACACAGACACAGACAGGGACACAAACACAAACACACAGACAAATACACACACACACACACACACACACACACACACACACACACACACACGCGCACTCGCTCATACACACACACATATATAATCTCCATTTTTATATTCCCACATTTTATTTATTTTGTACTTCTTTTTTGTTCCACTTTTATCCCTCCTCTAGAATTTCAGCGCATTTTTATTGATACACCAATGCTGTTAAATACAGTTTTACTGCTAAAATATTTGTATTTTACCATACATGCTTCTGGAAAGAATATTCTGCCCAGTAACGCTTCCAGATTGAAATATTAACTAGTAATGTCTTTGTATTGTCAATTTTTACTAGTTTTATAAAAATTATTAAACTACTATGTATACCCTTTATATAATACAAACTAAAACATCAATCAGTAACCGAATTTTTTAAACAGATGTAAAAGAATATCAAGGATTGTATTTCCCTTTGCCAAATATGTTTATGTAGCATATTTTATCACTTATGTAACATATTGTTTATAATTGTACGTTCATGGATTGATAATATTTTTCGTGCTATAGCATAACAATTCGTTTTGCCAACTCTTATTCCGGAGGATAAAACCTAGCTTGATTAACGTGCTAGTGTTTAAGAAACGCTACAATCCGTGCAAAATTCCGGTGGTAATCTATTATAAGCTTATGCTAGAGACTTTGAACCAATTGAATATATGACTGTGGGCATGCACCTGTGTGCTTGTTTGTACGTACTCCAGTGTGTGTTTGTATTTTAGTGTATGTCTCACTTTATTATTTTTTTCATCATTTTATAAGGAAATGAGCAGGCAGAATTATTAGTACTCAGGAAAAAATGCTTGGCAGCTTTTTTTTCCGGCTTTGTCTTCCATTTTCATATTCTGTGGACTGTATTTTTCATTCTCCCGATTCGATACAAAAATGGGCCAGTTGGTCACTGGATCGATGTAATCGACTTGCTCACCCAAAATGCTAGTGCCAATATTTGAAGCCAAAATTTTATAATTATATAACAGAATTTTATAATTATATAACATAACTTTTATTGCATGGACTAATCAAGTACAAAATTTGTAGTGAAATAGTCTTGCACTGTAATCACATGTTTGAAAGAGAGTATGGGGGAGAAAGGAAATAGTGATATTGAAATATATAAATCTAAAATTCACTGGGTGAGAGAAAACAATGTAAATGAAATGCTATTGACTAACTGTGACACGTATGCCAGGAGGAGGTTAAATGAAAACAATGATGTATTCCTAACGATCGAAGTCATACACACAAAAGTCAATTATTAGATATTAAAAAAATAACCGCCAAAAATTAAATAAAGGTTAATATGCATGATCTTGAAAGTATGGTAATAAAACAATTTAGGAAAAATGAATGAAGTTTGGGACATAGAACACCAAATAATAAGGGAAAACCACTTATGTGTTATAGTAATTGGCTACTAATTGCTCTTCTGATTTTCAACAAATGGAGAACAATCTCATCTGCGATAAAGTCGTAGACGCAAAACGAAGTTTTGAGCTTTTTATGATAAAAGCTTACATCTGATACCTAATATCAAGCAAAACATAAATCAAAATAAAATTTAAGAAGAATTGTATTGTGTAAAAATCATGTTAATTCTCAATCTGGTTTCTATTACATGTTAATGGTATGTGAATTTCGTTACGTCACTGATTCACGTCAGAGAACATCGGTGCAAATGGATATATTTTCTCTACAGATCTCCGAAAGAAATACATGGAAAATATTTTATTAGCTATCGATATCTATAGAAAGACATAAATTCAGACCCGTCTACAAAGGAAACAGTCTCTACTACCTTTCAATTAATGTATGGAAATCTTGTTATTCTGTCGTAATACATCCCCATACAATTCAAATTAGAATCGATCCGTCTGCTTCCATCACTTTTCCTTAATTAATTAGTAATTTCATTATCCATTCTGGAGAATGCACTTAATGTTTTAAGTATTACAATAGTAGATTGATGAGAGATATTTTATCATTCTTGCTTTAGCCTAAAACCAGAAATTCCTTGAGGGGATGACTATATTCGATTCAATGAAATGTGCATCACTGATAATTATACTAAATAACAACACTAATACGAATCCAAGTAGGAGATACAAAAAAGCTAAATGCTATTAATCAGTTGGACTAGTGATTTCATGATTTTAATGCTGTTTCCTCTATATTGTTTTCACTACGTGAAAAAGAACCGTTGTTTTCTCTTTCTTAACTGAACGCCAACCAAAAAAACATTGATAAAGATTCAATTCTACAGTTTCAGATTGGAAAATTTTAAGTGAAATAAATGAGTCTACACAAACACAGAGCACGCGCACACACGCAGACGCGCGCGTGCACACACATATATACACAAAAAACACGCACACACACACAACACGCATGTATACGTACAAAATGACCCACATGAAGATATAGCCATACACACATACACAGCTTTTTAAATTCGAATTATTTTGCAGCACAAATTTTACACTACTACAAATCGTTGGTAGAAAACTTATTAGATCTCAGATCTGATTACGTATACTTGTTACAGCATCTGTGATCTAATTACCTCGTTTGTTCATTGGTTTGCGTTGGGCTCTTTGCTACCTGTTGCTTCTTTGGTTTTGTTTTGATGAGGCTGCATGCTGTTATTTTGCTTACTCATTATTGATTTAATTGCTAAACTAGATAAAGCTCTCCTTTTAATGAATTTTGTTTCGTTCGGGTTTAAAAGAAGTTTTAGGCAATATAGATTAGTTAACGATATTTTGTTTCTAAATAGTATTGTTTTGTGAAGACAACACATAATGTTAAGGAATTTTTTAGAGATGTCTGAATGTGAGTGGGTTCATCTGAGCAACTATTTAAAGAAATTATGCTATAAGTGATGTTTAGTGTTCATGCTTCTTGTCTGAGGGATTTTTGTGAAGTTCATAGAATGATAGATTTACGTATTATTGAGAGTATATTGTTTCATTTATAATATACGAGTATTTGGGTGTGTGACCATCTGCTTTTTATATACTGATTAATTCATGTGTTACTATGTCGTAGTTAATTGTTTAAAGCTCAATTATTTGGAATTTTTATTTGGTCAATGTAAGTGAAGTAGATCATATTTTGAGCAATAGACCGAAGCCAACCATGCATCTTCCAATGAACGCTTATAATTTTATGATTTATAATTATCTGAATGTGTATGCGTGTGTGAAGATCTCTTTTTCTGTACGCATTTTGATGTGTCTATGTCATGTTTGATCGGTTTTAGCTGAAGTATATGAAATTATAAATTGAATTATGCATATGTTGTGTGTACCTATATGCTTGCGACTGTGCTTGTATGTGTGTGTTTGTGTGGAGGAGAATGAATTTCAACTTCTTTAGAGTTTGCTCAAGTTTTGAAAATTGATTAGTAGTGGATTCTCCTGTATGAAGTATTAATATTGTGAATAATTCCATTTTGCTTACCTGGAGTATATAAATTATATTATAGAAACATATTATGTATTTTGCTGTGCACTCAACTGTTTTATTTGTGATACAAATCTCTCCACTTTGAAGACGTTGGCAGGATATACCTTATTGCTTATATGCATCCACTACTGCTTGTTTATTCTTGACATTTTACGAACTCCATCTACCAACATTTTTACGTAATTCCGACCCCACAGAAACAACAGTCGGACCTGTAATACCATACTATCTCCTCTTAGATTTCTATGTCTTTGTATTCCTCGTAAATCTTCACGTTAATATATAAATAACTATATATTTACACACGAATGTTCATCGTCTGAATGTTTTCAGTCTTTGCCTCCCTCTATCTATTTACATGTATATATATATATATATATATATATATATATATATATATATATATATATATATATATATATATGTGTGTGTGTGTGTGGGGGGGGGTGTATTTTATATATCTAACCCAAACAGTTTTGTTTATTTGCATCATTACCTTTCCCTCACTGTACATATGCACACACATATACACGCACGCTCACGCACGCACACTCACACATACGTATACGTGTGGCTGTGGCTGTGTTTGTGTATGTGAGTGCATGTTCTGTGTGGGTGTGCAAAGATGTTGTTGCCCAAAAAACCAATGCTATGGTTTTGCCAGTCCTGACATTCACGCTCATCTATCAAATTATTTTTCCTGTCACTCATTTCAAATCTGTTAAATTGCTATCCAACAAAATTGGCTATAACTTTTTACAATTAAATTAAACTGTTTTAGTCTAACTTTCTCCGAAATGATAGGGATGTTTGTTTTAGCGAACCTAAACAGGCTTAGATACATTGGTGAAATGTGTCTGTAATATGTTCAACGTAGAATCGATTCCTTAATAAATATTTCTTTCCTCTGTGACAATGCTCAATAGATTTTGAAAAATGATTAGCTACGCCATTGTCTCTTGTGATGCTCAGACGTATAATAGGTATCGTTTTGGTTTCACTGTATCGTCATTTCAAAAGGAATTATTTTGAACTTGCCAGTCTGGTTTGTGGGATTCATTAGTAAGAGAATGAATATTGGCGTCGACATGTATCTTGTTATACTTACCAAAATGAAGACAAAATGTCTTGCCAAACTCATTAGTATGGAGAGATATATTCGCAAGTTCTTATTATATTCTATAATACATTAAGAACTACTTGACATTTTCATGTGAAGATTACGTGCTGGTAAACGTTTGAGAAGTCAAAGCACTGTGTATATTACGTTACAACACTGACTGTAACCCTGAGATTGCCACCCATTACGTAAATATACTTTATTGGATACGAACTACATAGGACTGTAACAACCCGATACATTTGTGATAACGACGGAGTCATTTATGCCATTTTCTACAACATTGACTATTTAGATAGTAACACTCGTTTGATCATCGTTTACAGTAAATACAGTTTTACTTTTGTCTCTGAAAATAAAAGTAACGTGAGAATGTCAACTTGACTTTTTGATATTTTCGAAATAGCACCTAATTGATCATTAAATTATAGCCTAGTGTTTCAGCAAAGAAAAAAATAAAATAGGTAACTACAAGGGCAACTTTACTCACCTCAATTTAATGAAGATATCTGACCCCATAATACTGATTCATAAATTATTGATTTTTTTTTCTGTTTGCCTTTCTTATAATTAATAGAATGGAATCTCCGTTTCTGAAATTGCAAGATATATTGTTTTTCCAAATTCTCCTACGGTTTCAAGTCCTCTTTCCATCATCTTATTTGCACTAAACTTCCAGAACTTCGTGAAAAAAAATCACCTGATCTTATATTTGAAGAGCACACTTATACAATTGTTTTCCGCCAATGTGGAAAATGAACAAATAAACAAATAGTTTGTGACTACCTATTCTGCAAGGCCTATATATATGCATATTATATATTTCTTCCTATATCATTAATAAATATATATTTAGATACCCAACACCAAAACGTCATATAAAGAAATGTAATTTGAAACAATTACTATAGAGTTTTTAATGTTTGGAATAAAAATTTAACAATTCTGATTTCTGCTATTTGTTCAACTCGAAAATTTATGGAATATTTACAAGGATTAATTAGAGCTTGGAGACAGTGAAGCATTGATGCAATGTCCGAAATTTAAATGAGAATTTAATATATCTTAACTAGGTATTTTGTCTATCACTCAACAAATTCTGTCACTAATTACCTTCGGGCTTTATGAATAATAAAATAATAGTTGCTGGCAAAGTTTTAATGGACTTCTAAATTATTAGATGTTAACATTGCGTAACGCTTTATCAGATGTTGCAAAAGAAGTGTTTAGTTTTCTTTAAGCTAAAGATTTTGCTATGATATAAATTCATGTGTTAGGTGCATGTAGTAGACATGATATACAAGATACAAAATGTTATTCAATAAAATAACAGAAATAATTGAACTTGTCGTTACATGCAGCCATATAACTGAGTTGTGTAATATATCCGCTTTTAGAGACAATTAGATGCATAAACTGGAAAACAATTTTAAGTTAGTTTAATTGGTCATCGATATAGTGGTCTTCACACAAAAAGTTTTAACTTATATTCCGGCATCTATACCAATTAATCGTCTGTACGTTCAGTGATGAAACTGAATATTCTCAACAGATACATTGCACACTTTGTGTAAAATGATTGTCTTAATATTCTGAAAATATCATGGCTGTAGAACACTTTATTTCTTTATTTTCTGGTCTATAAGAACAGTGAGTATCCAGATTTGAGAAGCAAACGAGATCAGAGCTCGTTTGCTATCAATCATGTCCTATGTAGAATGGTGAGATTCCATATTTATAGGAAAGATATGAGCAATTACAAGATTTCATTGGAGTGATGTTCTAAAGAGGTAGGACTGTGTATTACTGCTGAGCCTAGGGTTTGTTCACATATAATGAAGGACAATGCTTGCCAAATCTGGGTAACACATGCCAACACAATAACAGTAAAAAGTGCTACAGAGAAGACAGTATGGGGTGGGTCAGAGACATTTCACATATGGGAGTTGTTTCATGTCACTTAGCCAAGTGACCTTTCGCTGAATGCGGCCCAGTATATTTCTATCTGTATAGTTGTAAACAGTCCCAGCGTTGAATGTGTGACTCATTGTACTTGCGTGTTATGGATTACACACAATTGTAGGGGAATGGAATATTTTCTGGCACTGAAATGAAAGGCAAGACATTTCAATTCCACGCTCGGTGTTATGGATATATTTTCGTATGAAACAATTTCAGTGATAGTGATGCCTTACGCGGAGAGCAATCTCTAGTTGAGACTTCTCGTGTCTTGTTTATGTGAGCATGTATCTGTGTATGAATGTGCCTGTGTGTGTGGTGCGAGTAGAATTATGTTTATTGAGATGATTAGAGGTCGATCTTTTCATTTTGTTTTCTTCTAGTGAGAGACGAAACAAGCATGAAATTTATGGAGGATGTTTCCATTGACTCCGCTCGTGTAAACTGTTCCAGTTCGGTGCGTGTCTGAGCAAGATTAGGAAAGAATAAATGATCATATCATCTGAGTAAGTCGGGATATTTTTATAAGTGACTCAAATAAGCTACTTATAAACAGCACAAAGATTTTGTTGTGTGTAGGGAGAATCATTATGTCAATATTAACACAGGCACTGGTTCAATTTCACTCCTTTATTATTAGTCGATTAATTAAATATCCAACTTTCTAATCGATTGCTCATTTAAAGAATCTTGTAGCTTAGATGCAAAAACGAAGCAGGAAGACTGATGTGGAGAAACCTAAACTCGGGTGTTGACAGAAAGTGGAGTGGTAAGACGTCTGACTGGTTTCACAACAATCCTACTGATAGAAAGCTATCTATCCTATACATCATTCATGAATGGAGTAGGTAGGCGGAGCGTTCCGGCTGGAGATATACATAGCACATATAGTCGATAGCTTCAGTGATTTCTAAGGTAATAATACTGATTTCACCGAATTTTGTCGGCGTGAGACGCTTCTAGAGGATAGCATAGGAAGGTGGACTGCTAGACAATTGGCTCGACAGAAACGGAAATAACGGCCATTCAAGAGAGAGAAGAAAAAGCAGAGAACTTAAGGCGTTCATAAATATTATCGTTTGTCATTATCTCCATTGAATTCCAGGTGCTGAAAGTAGCTCAATTTGGTGATAGTTGACTGTGTCAGAGGATGTTTGTTTTTCCAGAAATGTATTAGAAATGTACTTGAGTTAGAACAACGTGGGGTTGAGTATAACGCAGTCTGTCAGAGTGTATTGGTAAGGAGAATGTCCAGGATGGTAGACTTGTAGATTTGAATCAGCCGGGACGCCTTTTGAAACCAGCGTGTGTGTATTGAACTTGGAAGCCAGCTGTCATTGAAATATTATGATTGGTAGTGATTTACCAAGTGGTTATGATATAGAACCGATTTTAAATAAAAGCAATTAGTGAAGTTGATGTTTTCTTCGTGCGTTCTGCTTGTGGGACTATCGTTGTTGAAAAGTAGCAAAATGCGTTGAAGATTATTTGGGTCATGAGATTATAGACTTCAGTTTTGAAGATCAGAAGTCGTGAAGGCTGTGCGATATACGAGGGGTTTTTTTTTTGTCTGCATAATGGTTTGTTGCGTTCATGGCTAACCGTCGCTCAGTTTATGTGAAATACTCTAAGCATTTAGAGCTTTCTTGCATGTAAAGCTGCCATGTAGCTGCGAGCAATTCACTTCTGAAATTCGGGATAAGGATTTTTCGTGTGTAGAATTGCAAGGATGGCTAAAATTATAATTTTTAGCTCATTACTAGCTGATTCTGATGGATCGACAGTGAAGTACATCTTAGAATATGGATTACATACTTCTTTTGCCTTCTACTCATGTAAATTACTTTTATGCACAAATTCAGAAAAATAAACAGATTTGCATGAATGAAAGGTGGTTGGAAGGAAAGAAAGTCACACATTCAACAAATGTAATGCACAAAAAAGGTTTAAATTGATGCACATTATGTTACATTGCATAACAGACAAACAATACATTTCACTGTTTGCAACCATCAAGTTATTTTAGCTGTGACTTGTTGACTTGTTCAAGTGGTAAGATAAATCAAATGTTGACGATTATGTTTAGATTTGTATTCGTCTGTAACCGATGAGTTGTGCTTATCATGGCGATTCGGGTGAAATAGTTCACCAGCTATAAACGCTACTATACTTGCCACTGCCATCGGTGATTATGTTTCACTGTGGTTATTGCAACCTACTTATTTTCATCAGTTAAGAATTATTTCTTTTCACGGATAAATCCATGAGGAATCCCACCTCAAGGTTCAAATTAATTTCTTTTATGTATGAGATAAATTACCAACTGAATCAAATAAAAATCTTGAGTGTCTATATTTATGGATTTAGGCAAACTAACATGCGAAATCATTATTCGCTTATAGTTCATAGCGTGAATGTCGATTTATAAGCAATGATGTCTTCTATTATATCTGAAAGCATTCATAACAGCATATTTCTTTGTTCATACACAAGTTTTATTACTTACATGAAATAAATAACTCAACTATGAATTTTGTAGTAATAGTATTTTGTTAAGCATTTAAATACTCGGTTATATGATATTCTTTAGCTACGGGAATACGTATATCATTTTATGACCATTTGTATAGTTGTTCTGTGTACTATCATTGCAGAGAGCAAATACCTCATAGTTTTAGCAGTAAAAAATAATCCTTCTCAGAGAAGCGTGCTGTGTGATAAATTGACCCAAAACTATTTTGATCTGGGGCGAAACAAAAAGTGTAATAGTGGATTAAAACAAAATATATCTGAAAATGTTTCACTAATATTTATTGTGATAAACGGTATTATTGTTCAGTTATAGACCATGAAAAAGCAATATAAGAGTGACTTGGTGAGATAATAACATCACAGTTCTGTTTCAACTCGTACATGCGTGTTAGGGACGAGAATAGGATGAGAATTCCATACCGATGCGGATTTGATCTAATGAGATTATAAAACGCGTTGTATAAGATCTATAGAAACTGACACCTGGAGTTTGACAAAATAAGTGAGGCAGGTGTTTTGCATGAATGTATGATGTGGATATACTGAGTTTCAAAGCTAATAAAATATTTGATTTTTGTCTGAGGAAAAACATTCCCAGTTCAGTGAATTATCATTTATGCTTCGCACATCACAAGACAATGAATTTATAAAGAGAAATAATGTTGAGTGACATTCGTATCTTTGCTATTATATTACTTTCTTGATTTGTTCGCTGGAGGCTTGCAGCATATTATATGCAAATATTAGTGTATTCTTCAGTAAACATAGAAAAATTAATTTTATTGAGTAACTTGGAAGTTTTGCGTTAAAAGCCTTTCCTAAGGGCATTGACGGTGTAAGTGAAATTGAAATAATTTTCGCCCGAGGATATTTCAATTACAAGTCTCAGCTTACTTCATACATGCTACTAACGCAACGGCACTTAACACATATTACAGATAATTAGTGATGCATTTCGTGCACATATATATTTCGTAGAAATGTGGAATGAAATTGTAGAACTCTGAGCTTTCATCAGGGAAGGAAATGAATTACTATCGATTTCCCTTGATTAGGATAATATTAATAGAGAATAATTGTCAACAACTGCATCGGCCTCAATATATTACTGGTCATTAATTAATGTAACCACAAGGATGAAAATCAAGAACAACACCGTTGCTATAGAGTGTGAAGAATGAAACAGCAGAAAATGTTTGATATTTAAATATACGATCTACTGTTTTACTAATGTATCTCTCACCCGAATATTAATTAACATTACCATAAATATCACATGATATAAAACAGGTAGACCACTGTATATTTCAAAACAGAAATTAAAGTTTTGCACTCATTTAATTTAATTAACTATGTCGAATTTTGTATATTTTGTTGTATATCATTTACTGTGGTTTTGGCAATTTAGTTTTATAATAATAGAAATTCATCAGCTGCCTTGATCCACTTAGCTGATGTAAAGTTTTTGTTCAATATTCACTGAAGCAACTCTGTCAATTTTCCAGTTTGACATCGTCCGTTTCTGTTCAATTTATTTGTAACAAATTAACATTATGTCTTCTACATCATTCGTGAACTTACACGTTTTAAGTAAAAAGTAAATAACATCTCAGAAATAAGAAAACATGAACAGCACACGACGGAACACGAACACCAACAAACAAATATATTCACAAAAATATATACACAATGTGACGATTACACAGGAAAGACTGTTAGAAAGAAAGCTAACATTATTAATAATGAAATATTTACGTAAGTCTTCCAGCGTAACTAAATTAATTCAACTGCCTTTACAATACTGTCCGGTAACATTTTAAAGAACTACATTAGTGAAGTAATATATTCAACGATGCAAAACCAATTGTGACTTCATTCATTTCTTTATTCACTAGATCTCTATAAATAAGGTATATAAATAACGCCAACGAAGCAGTTCTTTTATATTTTAGTTATTTACTCCTGAATTGTTATATTACTACGCGAAAGACTTTTACTTTATTTATTATTTATTTTTTCATTCAGAAAAATGCAAACCAGTCACAAACCTTACTATTTGTTTTGTAGTTATTGAGTTCTGGCTGAATCTTGTTATCTCCTGATTTTCAAAGTTTATTGGCAAATAGAAACATTTAGCATATGTGAACATTGAAGAGTGAGAATTATCAACTGCTGAAATTCAGAGAAACGGGTTTACTTTCCAACTTACAATATAAAACAAAATGGGTAAAGATAAGACACATAATGACAGTAGTATTATTATTAACATGCTCAGCTTACCATAACACCCAGTGACCTTTAAAACCATTGTAAATTCATTTACTTTGAAATCATATTAGTGTAAATGTGATAGAATTAACAATGGCGAAGACAAATTTTGCAATTCTCCCTAGGAGCGGCTTGAAATGTGTGAGAGCACGGTGACAGCTATGCTGTCTATTCAGACATCTTCCCTTTATATAAGATTCCCATACCACGTATTAAGGATAGTTAAACCAACACGATGTATTAAAGAAGATCTCTGCGTGTCCGATTGATCATTGAGAATGACATGGAAATATTTATAAAGTAACATCAAAAATTATTTTACGAAAAATATATTCAATGGTATGAAATAAATATAATCTGGATATATTACACATGGATATATTACACATTGAAAATTTACAGGATAGTAAAAAAAAAGAGTGTCTTTAACTAAATCTGTCATAGACCATGCTTGATTTGTATTAAGAGATATCTTCAACAAGATACGTCCATGTATGTATATATACATCGGAATATATAATTTACTGTTCCGTTATAGGTAAGATCAACAACACAAACTATTTCATCCAGTGAGAGATAATTATCATTTAATATACGCAGTATTTTAATATAAGCTACCAGTACTTTCATGCTGTGCAAAGAAAATAATTTAACCGATTTATATATCGTGCCTTGTGTTCCCAAACGATAACTGAGCCTCAAATACAATGCACACCAGCACCGTGTTTTCCAAAAACTCCCATCCATGTATATTTGAGCCTGAAGAGTTGCTTCGGGGCAGAAGGTAGGATGTATTAATCTGCCAATTTATTGTCATTCCATAACATGAAACTACCAGTAGCAGCTCATGGTTAAATACCATATATATATACCGCGCACACACACACACACACACACACACACACACACACACACACACACACATATATATATATATATATATATATATATATATATATATATATATATATATATATATATACATTGCTTAGTGGTTATGGTGTTCACTCACGATTGGAAGATTGCGGGTTCAATCCCAAGACCGGCCGTTGCATTGTGTTCTTGAGCAAAGCACACCATTTCACGTTGCTCTGCGATCATTCCGCCATCTGACAGGTAATATCAATTTGATGGAGGTAGTGAGCTTATCTGCAGTCGAGGTATATTTCCGTTGGATTTACTTCAGGGATTCCGCAGTGTTAGTTGAGATGATAATAATAATTTCTTAAGTAACGGTAACGTGGATTTGATATTAATATTAATTTTGTACAACAGTCGTTTCGATCAGTACTGCTACCGTCCCTTATAGGTGCAATTCCGTTCAGCATATTGCGTTGCATCAATTTTGCAGTCTGGGTTTCATACAGAAAGTTATGTCTTGCTAAAGATCCTGAGTTTTAGGTATCATGTTGTAATATGCCTCTCTGGTTAGGGAATGATACCTTGCTACAATTTTCAATTACTAACATCATTTTTCAATACGAGTTGCAAACACTTGGAAATATAGACAAATAATAGTTGACATAAAAACTAAATTCGTAGAGGAACTTATAATCAGATGGACAGGGATAGATTGCTTATACACACATAGGAACTCGGATTATACACACATACGGATTATCAAACACTTATCTTAAGCAAATGGTAACCATATAACATAAAGAGACTATCAACAGAGTCAAAATTCAGCATGAACAAACAGATAAAACATTCAGAGTATCCTAGTGGAATGATAACGGATGTGGAATGTGTCAATACAGGCGTACTGATAGATCCATTAGAACAAAATTGGAAAGATATTAACAAATGCAGATATGAACTGCACAAGCAGATATTTGATCTTCTGCATCAAATGTCCTAATTGAAAGGAACTGTACATTGGCAAGACAGAGAATTCATTATCGGAAGGCTAACATGTTCACAGACAATAATTCCGGGACACAAATGTTCGCTTGATTCCATTGAGCGAACATGTAGAAACATGTAGTCAGAAAATGTTTGTAATTTTTCCTTTCCACAAACTACGTGACACGAGTAAGGTTGGAAGAAATATTCATTAAATTTTTCAAACCTGTTCTGAACGGAAATAGCAAAAATAATATAACAACCTGTTAATATGGATTAAAAGTTATCTTAAACCTATGAATATAAACAAATTACAGAAGAATCCCACCGATTGAAATAAAAACGATCGAAACCCACTAAGTTTGCTCATTCATAAAACCATTACATATAAACAGCAAGCTAATTCGTTAAATTAAAGGCGGCATCTGTGCTAGTAATATCGGTGAGCTCAACAAATAGTGACGTTTAAACTGCATGATGACTGGTCAAAACCGTATTCGAAAAATTCAGCTTCATGGAGCCTTCTAAATGGTATAAAAATGAAGAAATCAGTTATTTAATTACAGTTGTCAAAAACTGAACTCTACTGTCAGTCAATACATTTTGAAATCTGATTACTACGAACGTATGAAAGCACTAATTGAATTTTATGAACATTATTAAATATTTTCTTCATGTTTAACACACTTCAACATTGTAAATTCTTTTTTTTTTTTTTAATACAATAATTGAACATATGAAAACCATACCATATTGTAACTGTTTTATTTCATACAATGATAAAAAACGTGAATACCAGACCCATGTTGTG
>NC_068983.1:140606776-140607494 GCF_001194135.2 Octopus bimaculoides | reverse complement strand
TGTGTGTGTGTGTGTGTGTGTGTGTGTGTGTGTGTGTGTGTGTGTGTGTGTGTGTGTACGTGTATGTATGTATATATATATTAATCATAAGGACACATTAAAGTATCTACACGCTAGAAATGAGAGTTAAAACCCTAATTTCGATGACCATAAAATTTACAGTGAAAATAACAGATTCCACAGTATACGAGCAAACGGAACGAAACAATCTCTCACATCCCTACATAGCATAAAGCTATATATTTAATGGTACAAGTAGATATGTGGACCTGTTTCTGGTTTGATACAAAAGTCTTACCTTCTTCAGCACATCTTAATTCTTTGAAACACCTGCCCAATCTGCCACGTTGAAATCTGCTAGCGTTCTTAATTGCTTAGCGCTGATTAGTACTTTATACATGCATACATACATACATATATATATATATATATGATAAATAAATTCAAAAAGGGATAAAACTCTTTTACAAGAATTTTATCAAGAAGCCAGTGTGTAAAAAAATTCATAAGGGAAATTTCTATTCCCAAGAATATAATTATTCGTTTATATTTATATAAAGGGCATTATTACAGAAAAATAATAACGCCACACAGTGGACTTCTCAAAAGTTGGTCGTCTTCTGTTGGTTGTTTTTCCTCGCATTAGGTACTAAATGTGGTTATTTTGAGAAGTCCACTGTGTGGCGTTATTATTTTTCTGCAATAATGCCCTCTATAT
>NC_068983.1:140602370-140606395 GCF_001194135.2 Octopus bimaculoides | reverse complement strand
CACGGTGTTCATTGTTTAGGGTATTCGACTCACGATGTTAGGGTCGTGAGTTCAATTTCCTGCGATCTGTTGTGTCCTTGAGCAATAAACTTTATATCATCTTGATCCAGTCCACTCAGCTGTCAAAATTGAGTAGTACCTCTATTTCAAATGGCTGGGACTTGTCAAATTCTGTGTCACGCTGAATCTCACTCAGAAACATGTTAAGGGTACACGTGTCTGTGGAGTGGTCAGCCACTTGCACGTTAATTTCACAAGCAGGTTTTTCCATTGAACGGATCAACTGGAACCCTCGTTTTAGTCGTATCCAACGGAGTGCGTACATACATGTATGTGTGTAGATGTTTGTGTCTGTGTAGATTTAATGCATTAATGCATTAATTTACGCAATTCGCTGAGACCAGTCAGGTGTAAGAGCTGACAAAATAACCAAGATACACACCTATGCATTAGATGTAGTTTTTGAAATATCATCCCCCAACAACTAGTTCATTCACTTCAATGTAAATGATTTATTGCCTTAAGTATAACTGAAATCAAGTTACTTCTGACTTATATTGATGATGTGCGCGTGTGCTCACGCACACGTATGGGAAAACTTGTTTGCAACCTACACACACAGAGATAATCACTCACATATGTACATATATGTATATACCTATGCATATACATATGTGCGTGATTGTTTGAGTTTACCTGGGGCACGTAGACATACAAGCTTAGAAAGATACAAATGCGTTATTATATATGATTGCCTGCAAGTGTTTGTGAATGTTTGTATATGAGAACTCTTTAATTATGAAATACCGCTATGATTGCAGGACGGTTGAGTGATTCCACATATTGGGTCTTTTTATTTGTTCGCTGTAGTCATCTGAAAATATAAGTGATTTTTCTGAGAATCTTAAACGTGGGGGACTACATATTACCGCAATATTAATTCGCTAAATAAACGAGATTGGAACAGCATCTATAAAAATTATATGTGTTAGGTTTCCATAACAAATTAGAGGATAACTGAATTTCTTCAAACACTGGAAAGTCAGCCTCAATACTTGCACATATGGATGTAAGCTCATGTCAGACAAGAACCAATCGATTATATTAAACTTGTGGGCGGAATAATTTGACGACTAAGATTGCAGTCCAGGCTGTACATCAAGCTTGCGAAATGAGAAATGCGATGTTTACAGTGACTGAGCTTAGGTTTTCGAGATGGGGAAGGGGTGAATGGAAATCAGCTTCAACCTAAAACATCCACAACAACATTCATGACTCAGTTTGGTTTTTATTTAATAGACGCGATATAAGACTATATTTCAGTTGTCGAGTATGATTTCTTGTATCAGAGGTCCTAAATATTATTGGAGAAAATAGTTACTTTTTCAAAAAATGTAAACCCTTTCTATTAAGCATTTAAATACTCCTCCATATAAAATCAGCTGCGCATAACAAAGAAGTTCTAAGAAAATAGTGATTATAGAAAGAGCACAGGAATTACCAACTGGCACGTTACACGATACAGATGTATATGTGTGTGTGTCTGTATGTGTGTGCCGTTCACGCGCGCTCATTACATTAAAACTTTAACGGCTTACTCCAGTTTCACCTGGTGTAATCACGATGATGGCTGAAATCGAGTTACTTCTGACTTATATAGTTGATGTGCGCGTGTGCTCACGCACATGTATGTGAACACTTGTTTGTCAGGGAGAGAGTGTGTTTTAAACATACAGTGCAGTTTCCCAAGACACACTTGGAGAATCCCTTCTCATCTGCTTGATAGTGTTGATGGTAAAAAGACTTTGCGTCATTCATCAACTAAATATTTTACAATAATTAACCTTGACCAACTCAATATCACAAAAGAGGAATTGCATCACTGCTGAAATTTCTTCAGAGAGTGGATGTCTTTGTACATGATACTATATTGCATTAAATATAGCAGCATGTATGATGCTACGAATCAATAGATGTGCATGTTATGGGTTTCTTCTGGTATCAGTTTTCCCCAAGCAAGTTTTAAAATTTTCGCAAGATATTCTCACAAAATACTGAACTATCTGAAAATGAAATTAACTCTTCAGCAGAGAGTAAAGAATGTATTGCATAAAAGACCAGCAAATAAATATCCTCTAAAATATGTTGAATCATGTCCCATATTTAGAAATTAACCTAGCTATTCCAAACTTATTTGAAACTAGATATCAAATGTGAGTATGTCAGCGAAGCTTAATGCATTTCATTCATTTCGAAACGAATACGTTCATCGCGGAAAGAGACTCTGAATTGTGATAAGCTACTTGTTTGTCATTGATAGATCCTACATGGTTCTGTTTATAGAGAGCTGTAATGTGATTTGCTGTACTAATGCTACATCGTCTTGTTCCGGACTTTCTAGAAATAACTGAAGAATATGTGCAGCTTTCTAAACCACAAACGATTTACTCTAGTTATACAAAACTTTCCTCTCTCAAATAATTCTTTGGTTTCACACCATTCTCTAGAAAGCTGTATCCGCCATATCAACCACTGACATTGACACGAACCCCCATCCCATCAGGAAATGATTTAATTATCGGTACAAAGAACTTGAATAATCAGGTTCCGGTGTATTTTCCGTATCTGGGTGAAGCTAAACTGACCAAATAGAAAAATGCTGGTAATTTTTAGGTCACTTTTTCTTGAGCCTCCCCGATCTCCGGCCGAGCAGTGTTCTTAAATGCAGATGCTTAGGCATCCACGCATCAACCGAATTCCATAGCTGCCTTGGAAATGGGCCACCTATGTGTAGATTGCTGGCTAAATGTTCCGAACACGTCTTGTCTGCAGGTTTTACCACCTTCCCATCGATGCAGAATTTTCGAGTATATAAAAAAATAAAAAAATAAAGAATTGGTTTAAAGTTATCAAGCATCAATACTTATGCAGTATAGTCAGCAATGTCTGTGCGAAATTTTAGGTCCAATACGGTTTGTGCGACACCTCAAAGGAACTCTCCACAATATAGATATGATCCAGAGACAAACCAGTGCAAGATATGTAGTGCCAGTATGGGTCGCAGGCCAAAGAATGTAGGAGTGCAATGATCTCAAGCGCAAGAAAAAGAGATCCGTAAAATGTTCAATGTCATTCTCTGTATATCTCATTTTATATCAGAGTATCCTTCTCCTAGAGAGATGCTCTAACAAAAGTTGAGTGATGCCTCAACCAGTTGTCTTTAGCATGTCAAACACCAACCAACACAGAATGGGGTGCTCGTGCTATTGCTAAATATTACCCACATATTTAAATATGAAACTATAATTAATATGCTTAACAATAGTATATAGCATAGGATGCCATACAACTTACAGCTATTTTCCTGGCTGCAAATTAGATGGTTCGAAAACAATCCTCGTAGAATATCGAAATCCTAAACGTATAATTGTCAAAAAGGATTGCTGCATACCGAAAATTAAATATGCAATGTTTCCATAAAACGAAATATAATCTTAATAACGAACTTTGTTTAGCATAGCGACACCATCAGAATACCTCCAAGTTATTAAAGATGTGCATGACTACATTGCATAATATTCCATTCAAAAGAAATCTTTAAAGATGAATAACCCTTGAATTTCGTAGAAGACTACGGTGCGAATTTTGTTGTTGATATCATGAATTCTTGAGTGTTTTGTAAAATAAGAATGATAAATTATGTTGCAGCTAATTACGACAACGCAATGCGTAGAGTTTCATTTACAGATTACAGGATTCACATGCAACCATTGAAATGTGCACTCCGTCCAGGATACACACAAGCACAATGAACAGCTTCGCTTGCATCTTGCATGAAATAAAATTTAACATGCAAGTTTGTCTGGTAAATGGATTACAAGGCTAAACATCTATCTGAGGATTCTTATTTCATTTTCGTTTGCACACCATCATAGTTGTCGTCCTCGTCGTTATCACCCCTAGTCCCCTTCTGCCTCCTCCCTCCCCCTCACCTCCTCCCTCCTCCTCCCTCCTCCGCCCTCCTC
>NC_068983.1:140598739-140600658 GCF_001194135.2 Octopus bimaculoides | reverse complement strand
TAGATCATGTAGCTATGTTGGGTCAATTTGTGTGTGACATCCTTAATTTATTTGATACTCATCTGCCTTAGTGTTTATGGTTGCTTATCAGTTACGTTAACTCTTTCAATCATTATTGCATTTTCAGCACACTCTCGGTTGGTTTATAATTATTTCCTCTGTAGTATCTTCTTTAGCTGCAACTTTGTTTCCTGTATCCCTTACTGATTGTTGAATTTGATCTATCTCTAATTCAGTTAGTAATTCCTTTTTCATAATTTTTTCTTCTGACGTTGGCAAGTCAGTTTCTGTCCATGTAGGGTCTTACTTCTAGCTGCTCCTGTCTCAGTTTAGGTAGGTTTGTTCAGTATTAGATTTTTTTGTGAGGAAATATGTGGCATAATATAAAGCCTTCAGAACTTCTTTATTATCTATCCTAGATTATGTTTCATTCTTTTTTTCTTTTGGTTATAGGATGATGAGCATGGATGGTTCTCTGTTGAAGTATTCCAGTTGTTGGGTACCTCCAGCTCCTGTGTCAGAGGCATACAATTTGCTCCAATTGTCTTAGCAGCTGCGTAAATAATTTCATTTAATTCAGCGAGATATGGTTTTAGTTCTTTTTTTCCAGATTTTCCAGATTTTCGTACATTGAAAAGGAACCGAGGGTGGAGAGGGAGGTTTTGTCCTCGAGTGTATTTATCAAAAGGTGGATGAAAGAAGTCTATATCTACTCTAGCTAATTCTATGCAATCTTCTACTGATATTAACCATCTTCCGCCTTCCATTTTAGGTAGGTATAATCTTGCTACTCCTGCCCTTGGATATTGAATTTCTTCCGAGTTCTTCTGTCAAGCTTTACTAATTCAGTTTTTGTTGAAACTACAAAAGCTGCGGAGTATTTAATGTAATGATAGCGCCCAAGTTTTTACAGCCTTCACTAGATTCGGACCATTTAGCTTTGACTTGTATTAAACTTGCTCTTTCAGAATGAGTATTGCCCTCCCTCTAGTCATCTAATTTGGTATTTTTCCTCCATTAAGGTAATCCTAAAGTTGTCCCCACAGCCTCCCATGTAAACTGCTGAATTTCTTTAGCCAGTACCCTTGAACTAAATCTGGTCCTGGTGATACCCAAGCGAGTAGTAGTTTTGGTAGTAAAATTTGAAGTGGAGAGAAGAATACAAGGATGTTAAATTACTATAAATAGACGTATGTGATAAGTTAGTGACAGGTAGGAATAGGAGAGGAGGAAAGAATAAAATGGCATACGTTCGCATGCCTTCAATACATATATATTTGCAAATATGCATACACACACACACACACACACACTCACGCACACACACACACACGCACGCACGCACACCCACATACACACACACACACACACACACACACACACACATATATATATATACAGACATTTTTTTTTTTCAGAATGAGATAAAAATCCAAGGCTGTGAACGATTTTAGAACATTTATAAATAGATCGTCTTACAGCTGTTTCCGAGATATTTTATATATCCTTTCATCGGAGACGGTGTGAGAAAGTGGTTAAGCAATAATAATTTTAGATAAGATATGAAATAGAGAGTGAAGTGGAGGAATGAAAATAGACGTGAGATATGCAGGGATATTATTTAGGCAGAAAGGTATACATATAAGATGCCAATACCTTGTGAGTAAGTTCCAATTGTATACAGGCATATACATACGCCTATACGTGCAACGCATATATACACATGGATGCCCAGGCGCATCCGTAGATGTATTCACGCACGCATATGCATGCGCATGCACGTATACATACATGCACACGCACATACAGTCACGCATTTACAGTCACACGTATCTACGCATACAGGTACTCACGTATACATATATACACATATACACACTCATTCATATATATTTGTATATATATATATATATATATAT
>NC_068983.1:140598037-140598673 GCF_001194135.2 Octopus bimaculoides | reverse complement strand
ATACCCCTTACATTCCTATCCCTCCGCCACACCTCTCCTATCCTCCCATCACATTACCTTGACCACCAAATACCACTCCCTTTATTACTTCCTTCGCCGTTTCTTCACTTTTTTCACTGGGCCTTTTCTTTTTCTTTTTTCTTTTTCTCGCTTTCTTCATCTAATTCTCTTTTCCTGTTTTAAATATAACCTGTTTTTTTTAAAAATCATACAAATATCTCCTCCCTCCATCTATCCACAAATACTACCAATAAATTCTCAAATTTCATTTACACCACAAAACCCTTTCAACAATACTGATTCCATGGCTCCATACTTTGCAATGACTAAACATGAATTGCTATTGGAACTTAAATACCATGCACAGGCGAGTTTTCTATCATTTCTATACACGATTTTCTTCGAATAATGGAACTATCACTACAATATCTTTATATATCTCATTTCTACTTTCATTCTTTTATTTTCCTCTATATTCTCTATCTCCTCCTTTAATGCAGAGATGTCCATAATATTCCAGAAACAGCTGTAAGACTATTTCATAATAAATGTTTTGAAAATCCTCACAGCCTTGGATTTGTTATCGCATTCTGTCTAATATATATACATATATGTATATATATATATGTGTGTGTA
>NC_068983.1:140593799-140597252 GCF_001194135.2 Octopus bimaculoides | reverse complement strand
GGACTCGCGGTCATAGGATCACGGTTTCGATTCCCAGACCAGGCGGTGTGAGTGTTTATTCAGCTAAAACACCTTGAGCTCCACGAGGCTCCGGCAGTGGATGGTGGTGAACCTTGCTGTACTCTTTCAATACAACTTACTTTTACTTTCTGTTTCTGTTGTGCCTGTAATTCAAGGGGTCAGCCTTGTCACACAGTGTCACGCTGAACATCCTCCGCCACTTGCACGTGAATTTCACGAGCAGGCTCTTCCGTAGATCGGGTCAACTTGAACCCTCGACGTCGTAAGCGACGGAGTGCCAAAAACATTTTGTGTTTTTTGCGCTTGTTAGCATGCATGTGTTTTGGATTCCTTTCTAAGAATAGCTTGAGATTAAACTACGACCACAGTGGACAAGGCTTAGTTGTAATTCCGAGGAACTATGTCATATTACCACTCTCCTTTGATCGGTTTAATAACAGTTGGCTATAACACCTATCTCTTCTCACTTTTGAAAAGGAATAAATAGAAAAAAAATTATATTAGCAATAATCCAAATGAATATATTTATTTAGCTTCTACTTATTTAGTTGTGAGAATCTCAATTTTTATTACAATTTTTATTTATTTATATATATTAGTCTTATTTGTTGATAATATAGGTTATTATATATATATTTATAATTAAATTAATTTCTATATTTAATGGGAGCATGATTCATTATATATCACGTATATGGTGTTAAACTATTTTCAAATGGTGAGGGTACATTTTATTTTAAGGTTAGTACCTATGTTTATATTAACTTTTATCATTTACGGTGTGTTTATGCAAATATAATGTATCATCTAAAAATTTATTAAATACACACACACACACACACATACTCAAATACTTTGCATATATGTTAAGCTAACATCCAGTTCAATTATAGGCTAATTGGATTTCAATATAAATCGATAATGAGCCCCCTACGGGGGTAGAGTTATTATATGATAAAATGAGTAAGATGCAAAGAGTGTTAGGTTGAGAGAAATGTGATGGCATAATGAGGGTGGCTGATATCCGATAAGGGGATGAGGCAGGACAAAATAGACAGACAGGGAATGTGTGTGTGTGTGAGAGAGAGAGAGGACGAGAGAGAGAGAGAGATGCGGGAGAGAGATAATGTGTTTACTGAAGAGAACAACGAATTTTAATACCTTGATCATTAATTTTTACCTATCAGCTAACGCATGTGGTTTAGTGCCTTAGCTATCATATGCTCAGTCAAAAGTTTTAAAATAAGTCTAACAGTAGACGTAAAACTAACGAGTGTAAGGTGAAGTATTTTTATATTCGTTTTCAAATCACCATATTAAGATTTATTAAAACTTTACCAATGTACTGAATCAATAAACCTATAGATAATGCCTTTCATTTTGTCCCGTAGCTAAAACTGTTTCATTCGTAACATAAATTGAAAAATCACACACGACTGAAAGAAGAAGACATAAGAATATAAAAAACATTCAGCGAAATTGTTTCTGTTCAATGCAACTTCAATACTACTTATATAGTATTTTAGATAATCTCAAGATTCTAATGGTTCACAAAAATAAAATAGGCCGTTGTTATGATATCTCGTATTGGCACAGTGTCACATATTTTATGGGAAAGGTACACTCTATTAAATTAACTCCAATACTTGTTAATACTATAGTAGCGGCATCAAGAGAATAAAGAAGTTGCATCCTATCCGACGCTCTACTGGTTCTAAAACAACAGCAAATACTACTACTGCGTCAGCTGCTGCTACTACTACTACTACTACTACTATATGCCTGTATACATATATAGACGAGTTGAATTGCCCGTCGTTGTCGGGTAATTTTTATAATAGATTGTCTTATATAATTTTTTGTTTATTTCATGTCAGACCATGTCTTTCCCAACAGATAGGTCTTTTGATCAAAACAGATTTGAGCAATTTTTCGCACAAATATTTTGTTGACGATCTTTTTCTTTTTTAAAATTATTTACTTTTCAGATGATTTTATTCATTTAAAGTTATTAATACTTCAGAAGTTCTTACAACTTTGGTCATCGTAATGCTTTGCTTTCGTTTGTTTAATAAAAATCCCTCCTTCTAATGATTTTCCTTCCACTTTGTGATAGACAGCTATCATGTAGAAAATACCAGCTCCCAAATCCTGCTTTCTGATTAGGTAAAATTGATTCAACTTGAAGCCCTAGTAACATTTTACTACAATATTTGTGGAACAAATCGATAACAAAATCGGATTTAACGTGGAAAGTTATTTTAATATACCTAATTTGTTAATTTTCCCGCAATTTTTAAATTTCACAATGTGAGAGCAACACAGAAGACATGAAAATGTGTAATAGGGAGGACATTGGAAATAACCCCCGCTTTTCCGAGTGTTAGCGGGTAATTTAGCTAGGATATATATATATATATATATATATATACTCTTTTGATTGTTACCTCGGCTAAGTACTGGTTGTTACAGGAAAGACGCGTTTTCCAACTAGGCATGCTGATCTTAATCAGTGCACACATGTTCTCAGCTATTTCCCAAATCCACGAATATGACAACATGTTGTAAGCGTTCTTGAAGTCTATCCAGGTCATGCATAAGTTTTACAGTTCGTCATTATGACATTGTCTATCACAAGGTGTTACTTGGTGCCCTTGGATCCTTTTCGTTCTTCCCTTTGTTCTGCTGGCAGTAGATTGTTTTCCGCAAGGAACGTATGTATTCTCCCTGCGAGCGTACTTGTTAATAGTTTCCATAAGAATTTATTATTATTATTATTATTATTATTATTATTATTATTATTATTATTATTATTATTATTATTATTATTATTATTATTGTTGTTGTTATTATTATTAATTATTGTGTTTGTATAGCTTCTAACGTTGGAGATGTGCTACCGTGCCAGCTGTTCATTACTAGTGAACGAAGGTAACATCCATTATTTTTCGAGAACCAACCGGAGTATTCGAACGATTCCAAGCAGTGCTGTTTTCTGCAAGCGCTCAACCCTTATTGAAGCTCTTGTTTGTTTCATGTACGTCTCAAGATTTTTACCCACTGTTCTCAGGGCTCCAACAGTTATTGGTACTGCTACCACTTTCTTCGGTGGCCTCAACTGCTTAACCACCCAAACTAACCTGTCATATTTACCACCATTTTGTCCACAAATTCTGCACTGATCAGTTTCTGATCTTTCTTTTTTGATAAGTGCAGAAAGTCAGAAAATTATAATAATAATAATAATAATAATGCTAATAATAATAATGATAATAATAATAATAATAATAATAATAATAATAATAATAATAATAATAATAATAATAATAGCAAGGTATGAAAAGCGTGTTAGATTCTTCCGAGATAATAACATGTTCAAAAATAACCCCAAAAATTTCTACAGGAAGATAGGGAAAACACCAGTAACAATAA
>NC_068983.1:140589337-140591092 GCF_001194135.2 Octopus bimaculoides | reverse complement strand
TCTCTTGAGGTCTCTGGGTGAGACTTGGATCCAACTTGTACAAATGCAAAACAAAAGTCAAACATAAAATAATAATAATAATAATAATAATAATAATAATAATAATAATAATAATAATAATAATAATAATAATAATAATACATTTATATTAATAATAATAATACATTTATATATTCTTCTTTTTGTAGGCTGCAAATTTACATTTTTCGATCTTAGTATGGAGAAATTAAAGGTTGCCTTCCTTCCTTCGTTTATTGGGTATTCCTTACTATCTTCGACATTTTGGCCGTTGCCTAACTTATTTGTATTTTCCTTACTTCTGTTATTATAGAAATCAATTAATTTTTTTTTATTATTTGTTGCAGATATAATTTGTACAATGTTTTTTGAAACACAGAAACCCGCCCTTAATCTGTGTGACCTTATTATTTAGGGATATTTGTTTTCTTTTGAAAATTGTTTGGCTACTGCTTTGTAAAATAATTTTATTATATTGATTTTAATCTGTTTTGAAAATGGCATTATGAACCATACTGTATTATCTTCATTAAATTCCTTTTGGAGTAATTTTCTGGGGGTTAGTTACTTTTATACGTTGGGTGTAACGTTTTACAAAATTGGTATGCATATTACCGTTTAGGTTCTCAATTACCACCGTTTTATTATTTGTTATCCTATTTAGGTTTCTATTAAAGTAGTCACAATTTTCATTATTATAGTCCTTTGTTTTGGGCCTTCTTTCTAATCTATTATCTTTAAATTTTATTAGTTCCTCATTGTTTCTGTCCTTGTTATTTGTTTTTGGTTTATTTATGCCTTCTATTTCTTTCTTAGTGTTTATCCTTATATTATTCTCTATTTTGCATCGAATTCCATCTGTAATTATTTTTTCATTATGTTTATTTTCATCTATTTTAATTTTATTATTGTGAATATCGTTCTGTGCATAGTTCGCATTATTAGAATTTACGTTTGTTTCATAGTATTTAAATTTTTACTTGTATCTCACTTCATGCGTATAGTTCCTATTATTAGAGTTATCATTTGGCCCATAGTATTTTAATTTTTGATTATATCCTGCTTTACCTAATGCTATATTATAATAGTCCACATTCTGTTTAAAAATTACCTCATTCATGGAGAGATTCAAAATCATCTTTGATATATTTCAAACTAATCTATGTGTAATACTTCTTAGATCGTTACTCTTTATGTTAATGTAACTTCGGCTGGTATTCGGCTTATCGTAGGGTTTATATATCCCTGATTGTCGTTAACGTATAAGAAGTATCGGAGTTGTGTTCATTTTCGATAGTTATGAAATGTCCTATGTTCTTCAAGAATCTATAAAATTGTTCTTATATATTTCCAATTTCCATGGCATATATAATTCCATTTTCTCTCTTAATTTTGTTGGATGTTACGTGACCAGGTGTAATATACATAATAAGTTCATTCTAAATATTAGTAATTGATGCGATATTGTATAAAATGACACATATTCGTAAGGTGTTAGCTTATCCTTACTTGGATATGATTGCAACACAACGCGGCTGTATAGGTGAAGTATATCAACATTGAGTCGGAAATATGGTAAATTATACTGTATTAAAGTTTACAATCGTATATAGGTCTTTATCTTTTATCTTTCACTTGTTTTAATCATCAGGATGCGCCCAAGCTGGGGCGTCACTTTGAAGAAGTGTTTTAGGTGAATGGATCGAGACTAGTTTATATATATATATATATATATAT
>NC_068983.1:140585271-140586849 GCF_001194135.2 Octopus bimaculoides | reverse complement strand
ATGCAGACTCACACTCACTCTTTCACACAAATATTTCATAGATACAATGATGATATTACACAGTGTAGTATGTTTAAAACAAGTCAAACTCGTAGATATCGAATTCATGAATATTATAAATCTTAAAGTAAAGTGATATAAAACACGTAAAAGTTTCTAGTACCATGATATATGACAATATATCTAGTTTTTTTATACTCTGTAGTTCTTATTAATGGAAGAAATCATTTGTCTCTAGTAGGAGAATAGTCACTGCATTCCTGTTCTTTGCCTTCATCACCAGCGGTAATAATGAAAATAATATGTCACATATTGCCCATCGATGTCAGAATGCTTAAATTTTGTCCCTTCATTATTTAACGAGACAAACCGAAATATCTTTTGGCACGTTTATTTCTATATATGTAAAATTATACATGAAAGAGAAGAACTCTCAGAAGCTGCATTAAATATTATAGATGTACACAGATATATGGAATATGCAACAAGGATATTATCTCAGTGTAAATTAGGAAAAAAGAGCTCAAAGCGATAGGACATATTTGTATTTCGGAATATTATGCATAGTAATATGCAAAAAGTAACATCTTTGTCTGACGGAAGAAAGAAATAAAGTTATACATGCATTGAAATAAATATACATATTCTATGTATTCATTGGATATGAATGTTCGTGACCAAATGAATATGTATGTTTGTAAAAATGTTTACATGTATATATCTGTATCTATCTAACGACTCTATCCCTCCCTCACTTTTCTCTCTCTCTCTCTCTCTCTCTCTCTCTGTACACACACACACACACACACACACACACCATACACGCATACACGCCTACACGCATACACGCATATATGTTTTTCAGATATATTGTAAAGAAGCCAAGTTCTTGTAGATAAATTGATATTATTGGAAACACCATTATTTATATATGGGAGAAAGTAATGTGTCATCTGAAAATGTGCTTCGTAATAGATATGGATATAGGAGTCATATCTTTAAAATGATTATATATATGAAACGAAGGATTCCATGTGTGATCTTTATTTCAGCTCATATTGATTAAGAATGTTGAACATACTTTTTTATATTTTTAATGCAAATAAACAAATATAAGTCAACAGAAAGAAAACACGTTGATTTTCTCCGAATTGACATCTTGTATAACATGTCTGCCATTGATGTGTTTGCAGGCGTTAATTCTCAACTTTTTCGAGGTTATTAGCTATGTAGCCTAACTAGTATATAGCTGTTGTAACTAGTTTTCGTAAATGCAACATAGTTTCACCTCAATCAGAGTTTCTTCTATCTCTCTCCACAATCGCAATGTGTCTTGAGTTATCAAAATTTTCCTCAAATTACCGGTATTTCAATATGCAATGATCTTTCCGATGTTCAGAGCTGTAGAATGTTACCCTAGTTGGAATAATATTACTTATGCTATACAAGTGAGAAAATAAATATCATATTGTACCTCAATCACTAAAACTGTTGGCACCAATACAAACATAATCCAATCACATCCTATGTAAAAAAAAAAAAAACAAAGAAAACATACATTAAACTAACTGCCGTTCA
>NC_068983.1:140582806-140585261 GCF_001194135.2 Octopus bimaculoides | reverse complement strand
ATCACATCCTATGTAAAAAAAAAAAAAACAAAGAAAACATACATTAAACTAACTGCCGTTCAGTATTTCATATCGTACTACGAACTCAGCGTTATATCGATATGTGAGAAGAAGAAGAAGAAAATAATGCCGGAATGCTATGATTATAGTAGGATGTTAAATGGTCACGTGCCCTGAAAGTGACTTGCGTATGGTAGCAGAGATTAAATTCTTGAGATGTCTCTTTTGAATGTATTGTTTATAATATTTGCGTAGGTGATATTCTAAACTCCGGAATTATTAAAATTTGAAAGAAAGTGGCGGAGAGGAAGAAAACGAAGAAGAAGAAGTAGACAAAGAAAAAGAGAAAGAATAATACGACAATGCAGGCAGCAGGATAGTAGTAGGATGTTAAATGGTCAAGTGACCTAAAAGTGGCTCATTGTGGATTATAACAGTGAACGGGGCTGTTTTTAATGAAATTTTGGGTATCTCTTTTGAATGTATCATTTTTAATATTTGCGTGTGTGTTATTCCAAGGTCGTGGGGAATATGTCATTTGTTGTAGATGCGTTCAAAGGGGGTCTGTATTTTGTAATAAAGAGAAACTCATCGTCCTTGAATTGATAGAGGGGAAAAATTTCTGAAGCTTGGATTTTTGTTATTGGTCTAAATGTCGATGTTTTGGCTGAATGCTATTTTTGATGAAGAGCCATCCTTTGACGTACGCTGTCTTTTGTTTGGCTTATGAATTGTCCTTGAAACCCAGAGCAGGTTTGTGCGTATATCAGGTTCTCCGAAGCACATGTCAAACTGCTTTTCACTGTGAAACGTTGTCCCTGTTTGAAGTAGAACTCTGATCCCTCAATTAAATTGACACATATCTCACAGTTGGGTCTTCCGCATTCTTTTACTGATGACTTCAGTGTTGTTGCTGAGCGTATTCGGGCTTATGTTACAAGATATTTCATAGATTTGGGTAGTCTCTTCCTTTTTATGATAGTGTGTGTTTGGAGGATTAAGTTCATTCCATTCTTTGGTCCTTTTTTCGCGGGGAAATGTTTTGAAGGCTTGTGTCAAAGGCTTCATTGTTAAGAAGGTTGTGTGTGGAGATGTATGGTAGGGCTTTTGGTTGTAAATGCTTCTTTAATTTGGGATGTCTGAGTTCGTGGATGTTGAGTTATAAGGCACGTTGAAAGCATATGTCAGTTAGTGAAGGTGGGTAGTTCCTGGTCATGAGTGTATCCTTTAGTTCATGTAGTCGTGTGTCCCTGGTGCTTGCATTATAAACTATAGTACATATCCTTTTTGCTAAGTTGAAGGGGATTTTCAATCTGGTGTGTCTGGGGTGGCATGAGTTGAACGGTAGATATTGCATAGAGTCCGTTGGCTTATAGTTTACATTTGTTTCTATTACGTTGTTAGATTTCTTAATGAGGATGTCGAGGAAGGGTAGTTATTGATGGTTATATTCCATCGTCAAGTACTTTTATAAGTGCTCGAAATTCTTTACGTCTCTCTATACGTTCATGCCAAAGAATGAAACTGTCATCCAGGTATCTCTTCCGGTTATTTTTCTATGTAAAGGAAGAATGGGCTGCCGTATTTTATTGAACCTTGCGATAAAGACTAATTTCTAGATATCCCCTCACTAGGTTAGCAAAGGAGGGGGCCATTCTCGTACCCATTGCAGTCCCCGTTTTTTGTAGATAGAAATTATCTTTGAAGACGGAGTAGTTTATCTCCAAGATAAATTCTAGCCCTTCTATCACGAATTCTTGTTTGATGCGATGTGAGAGTTCGTTGCCGTGATTCTCTAACCAAAACTGAATTGCCTCTATTCCTAGGTTGTGAGGGATATTGGAATAGAGGTTGACAACATCGAAGGATACTAGTAGGATGCTTTTTTTAATTGTTTCAGGAAGGTGATTGAGCCTATCCAGGTCATCCCTTATATAGCTTTTGACATGCTTGAGGAGTGGTTTTAAAAGTGTATCTAAAAAGTTACTGAAGCGGGACCTGCTATTATAGGTCTCAATTTGAGGTCATTAGGAGTAGGGACTGTGATTAGTATATCTCTGGCTATTCTGCATGCGTTACTTATTTTCTCACTTTTGTGTATCGTGGGATTACCGTAGAATTAACTGGTTTTACTTTTGAAATTGGTCATATAGTCATATTCTTTACCGGTGAGCCCATTACTACTGTTGTTTAGAATAACACCTACGCAAATATTATAAACAATACATTCAAAAGAGATATCTCAAGAATTCAATCACTACTACCACACACAATAAGTTACTTTCAGCACACTTGACCATTTATCATCATACTACTATCATAGCACTCCCGCATTATTGTTGTTGTTGTTGTTGTTGTTGTTGTTGCTGTTGTTGTTGTTGTTGTTGTTGTTGTTCTTCTTCTTCTTCTTCTTCTTCTTCTTCTTCTTCTTCTTCTTCTTCTTCTTCTTCTTCTT
>NC_068983.1:140577471-140582294 GCF_001194135.2 Octopus bimaculoides | reverse complement strand
CAATATATAATATAAAATAAAAATGGATGGTACAATGAAATAAAGTATTGAATGTCTTATTGAATATATGGAATATGTCTTATTGAATAGATGAAATATTGAGTGTTCAATATAAAGGATTAAATATATAAAGGCGAATACGTATATTCTATACCTTGTGGTATTTCATCATGGCCGGTATGACAGACTTTAACATACTGTCTGTTACGGTTAGGGTTAGGGTTAGGGTTAGGGTTGTGTGTACGTCCCCGTAACTAACCGGTTCGGCACAAGACACCGACAGAATTAGTTCTACAGTTACAAAGAATAAATCCTGGGTCTAGGAGTTTTATATTTTGAAGCAGGTACCCATAGATATTCTCCTTCTTGCTCATTTTGGGAGAGATATTAACATATTAACTAACACCTACAACAATCTATTCTATCTAAAAACAAAAGAGTGAGTGCCAGATCTGTTATGTTATAATGGGAATATTCGCCAAAGAATCTTTGAGCTATGTATGTGTTCCATAGCAGAAGCGTAGTTTTTATTCATTGTAGCTTAATCACATCTGCGGATGGAATTCTATATTGCTTTAGCAATAACACCATATCGAGTCGGAGGTATTACTTAGATGACATTTTTGGGTCGTTATGAATACATGCCTTTCATTCTTCACAGAAAAGTGACATAATCGATGCTTGTGTTTGCATCTTCGGATTTTAAAGCTTCGCTAACCGGTAAATTTATGAGATACTTCGTAGCTGTGTATTGCACCTTCAAGATGTGATATAGTTAAGACATGTATTGCTAAATAGTTACACTTATTAATGTTCCCATTCTTTTCTAGTTTATTGTAAACCAGTACATAAATATTCTGTGGCACTGCTTCAAGAAATAGCTAATAAAACACCTAAAGACATTTCATATTCATCCTCTGGTTGTACGATGTTTTCACATGCCTTGTCTAAAGCAAAGAGCTTTTATCAACGGCAAACAACAGAGAACACTTTTTTTTTCTTGTCGATCACGTACGCCCCAAACATATTTGAACTGATCTCAATGTTGGGTTACGCACAATAAAGATTTCCTATCATGCGTCTACAACAATATTTTGTTCTAGCCCAGGACGCCGTCGCACGTACTCAGTTCATGCTTTAATACTGATCCACTATATGTTAGCAATGACATAATAACAGTTTTGCCAACGCAGAAAACACCAGCGACTTTGGAGGTTTAAATTTTGATTATTTTTAACCAGTGAAAAAACAAGATTTGGGAGCTGTCATTTTGTGCGTGACAGCACGTGTTGTCAACTGTAAACAAATGAAATATTGCCGGAATTCTACTTTACGCACGCCATATGACGCCATTGTAACATTTTGTTATTTTTTGAGATTTCAGAAACATTTTGTGAATTTATATTATACACATTGAAATTGATACAATCATCATCATCATCATCATCATTATCTTCATCATCATCAACAACAACAACAACATCATTTAACGTCCATTTTACATGGTGGCATGCGTTGGACGTTTTAACTGAGGTCTGGAAAACCAGCCGCTGCACCAGGCTCCAGTCTGATGTGGCAACGTTTCTACAGCTGGATGCCCTTTCTAACACCAACCACTCTGAGAGTGTAATGGGTACTTTTTACGTGCCACCGGCACAGGAGCCAGTCAGGCGGCCTGGCATCGATCTTATTCGGATAGTGCTTGTTTCTGAATCTCTTCTGCTAGGTTCTGCGTGGATATAAAAGAATTTACTCAGCTAGAGAGAATTTGGCGGCTGAGTTGTGGTTACATTGACAGTTTTCTCTTTTGTTTGATCTGCTAGTGTTACTACTGAATGTTCTGTTTTCAGGGTGGGTGAAATACTTTGTGACGGGGTTGAATTTGCTTCTGTTTTTGTTCCCTCTGGGTGCTTGCTTAGTACCTGAGTTGTGGAAAAGGACACGGTTCTTTCTCATCTGTTGGAGTGCTGATAGATGAAACAACACTCTGCATGGCTGTCCACAAGACATGGTTAAGATCCCATTACAGTCCTGAAGGTTTGATGTCATCAACAATATTTTCCTTCAGCTATTCTCTGGAGGAAATCACCAGATGCATGTGGTTTTCAAACGATGCCAAAAAATCACCGGCAGTGAATTACCGACCAGTTTCACTAATCTATCAAATCATCAAATTATTTCAGAGTACCTCACTTCCTGGAAAGTAACAGCCTATTTATTCCTAACCAACGCGTTTTCCGGAGATGTAAAAGCTGCCCAACACAGCTCCTGTATCATGTTGATGATATTGTAAAAGCTCTGGGAGAGGGCTCCAAACGTAGATGTCAACTACTTGGAATTCAGTAAGGCTGACCACAGCATCTTATTAGAGAAACTATCGAATATTGAAGTAATCAGCGGTGTCCCACAAGGCATCTTACTGGGCCTGCTCCTTTTCATTATTTACATCAATGTCATCACTGACACACCAGCTTTAGAACATTTGCAGATGGCTAGAAGTTTCTGAAGATTTTTGACAAGGTAGGAGACCGGACTAATCTCCAAGCAGATCTGCTCGCTGTTATCCGACGGGCAGGAAAACACAATATGCTGCTAACCGAGATAAATTAATTCACTTTGGTAAAGAGGCTGCACTTACGCTACCATACACTTTTCCCTCTGTCGAAAGTCTGGTGGCAACAAACACCGCTAGGACCTAGGAATATCTGTATAGCACAACTTAAACAACAAATTCGACATGGCCTGCATGCGCTCCTACCATTGTCCTTCTCTTCTCGAAATTCGCCTTTCCTCACCTCGATAACTGTTATCCGCTGCAGTCTCTCTGCATGAAACAAAATATCATAAAAATAGCAGTCGATCACAAAGAAAACAGACCACATGACAGACCATGATTACTGGGATCACCTCGTCAATTCAAAACTTTCTTCTCTCTAACGTCGTTGTTAGCGCTATATCATTTCTATGATATGTATAATATTCCGACAGCGCTGCCCAAATTATGCTGGTATCAACATGAAAATTCACTCAAGGCTTGGTCCCTGTGCTATCCATCCTCTACAAAAATCATGTACGCGTTACATCTCTACGCTAAGAACTATTTCACCTCAATTGATCCTGCTCTCTTTGTTTGACACCATGTTAAGACATATAAAAAACGAATAACATCTAAAATTCAAAACGGCCCAGGCAGTGTGTCTCCCAGATAAAATACGCACACTCGGATATACTCTGCAAACAACAAGTTTTTACTCCAATGAGATATGGTTCCCAAAGAAGGACTAATATTGTATATAATTCAATATCTTTTCCAGGTGGTGCTATTAAGTTAGACATGACATGAGGAAATTTTCCCCGAAACCTCTCTCAGTATACACATATAAATACATACATACATACATACATGTGTGTGTGTGTGTGTGTGTGTGTGTGTGTGTGTGTGTGTGTGTGTGTGTATAGTAAAAGAGAGTTATGTGAGAGGCACAGACAGCGATGTGTGTTTCTTAAACAACTTTAATTGTTATTGCAATTCCATGCGATATCTATAATTACAATAGCTGATTTGTAACTCGTACGTTAAATATGCGTTTATGTATGTATGCTTGTGTGCTATTGCTAAATTTCTATGGAGGTAGATATGAAAAATTATCATCGTATACATGTGATTTAACTGGCACTATATTATTGCAAATTTTGAAATTATTGAAAACATGCGAAAGTATATTTCATGAGAGACAACATACTTTACATTGAATTAAATACTACAGTCTACACTTAGTTTGAGAACCATATATATTTTTCAGCCATATGCAATATTTATTTAGGAAACGTTCGTCACTCAGATTTTATATTATATGATACTGTATCTGTTTAATTCCGATAAGTTGCACTCTAGAGTATATAAACCTATTTACTCGAAAATATATTTACATATACATACACATAAAATATAATGCAATCTTGACTATGGCTTTTCCTTATCACAAGTTGTTTAGGAAATACGAATCTATAAGTAATTATTTCCATCTCACTTGAATTTGCAATGCATTTTATATTAGTGTTCTTTGTCATTTGGCTTATTTCGGAAAATACAGTATTGATAAAAATCAAAGAACAAAAAATGTATATAAAAAATTTTAATAAATTCACAATTTGATATCTTATCAGAAATATAGACAACTCTTGGAGAATGTATGAATATTATTACACAACATTGTATCGTGTAAAAAATTGTTGATACATTTTCTACTAATACCTTACATATAAAAATATTGTGTATAATCAAAGGTAAATATCAGGTTATCCCATAAGTTCTTTTCGATTGTACCTTTTTAAAATTGAATGAAGTTTAATAGTATTTTAGAATGCTTAATGGAATTTAAGAATATTTTTATGCATTTGTGTACATTTAAACTAATTAAATATTATTTCACAGAATAATTGAATTAAAATTTCTTTGATTAAAACCCTTTCTAACATGGAAGTATCCAAAGAGCATTTGAGGCACATAATGCTTTATGAGTATAAAAAAGGAAACTTTGCAACCAAAGCAACTCGAAGCATACACTTAGTTTATAGAAAAGAAAGCTTGAATCAAAGAACTTGCAGAAGATGGTTTGGGAAATTCAGAAGTGGAGATTTCAGCCTTGATGATAAAGATCGAACAGGACGTCCAGTTGAGTTTGATAAGCTCCTTGAGGCACTACTTGAAGAAAATCCTGCATTATCAGTTGAAGAATTGGCAATAAAGCTTAGTTCAAACCAGCTGTTCATCGTCATCTTCAACAACTTGAAAAGGTTTCTAACTTGGAAAATGATTTGTC
>NC_068983.1:140574995-140577348 GCF_001194135.2 Octopus bimaculoides | reverse complement strand
GGAAAAAAGGTCCTTCTCTCTATCTGGTGGGATTGGAAAGGAATAATTCACTTTGAATTATTCCCACCTAATGCAACAATCAATACTCGTTTGAACCAAGCTTTGAAAAAAGAAAAACTCGCTTAAGTGAATCGAAAACTAGTGATGTTTCATCAGGACAATGCGGGACTCCACACTGCAAAGATCACATCACAGAAGATTGAAGAGCTTGGTTGTGAAAAAATTCCTCATCCATCTTATTTTCCCAGCTTTGCTCCTTCAGACTACTATTTGTTTCTTAGCTTACAAAATCATTTGGGGGACATAACTTTCGCAAGCCAGGAGGTGGTTGACACTGACATTTCAGATTTCTTCGCTTTCAAACCGAAAGAGTTTTACGTTGGTGGGATTGTAAATAGATGGAAGTCATAGATAATCAGGGAAAGTACATTGATGAATAAATTTCAATCAAATATAACATCACTTGTCTTCTTTTTTCAAAATTCGGACAGAACGTTTGGGATGACCTGATAATTGTATTGCAGGTGAAGTAGAACATAGTGATAATTGAAATCTAAACGTACATAGTCGGAAACAACACCGCAAATTATTCTCTGCAATGATTTAACGTCTTTAATAATTTGTTGCGCCATCCATCCATCCATCCATCCATACACACGCAAACACGCACACATTAGTGTGTGTGTGTGTGTATTTATTTGTCATTTATGCTTTCCTCATTTCAGTCATAAGCGTGCCGCATGCTGGGACACCGTCTTGAAATCGATCACTCGTGGGTGGGATGCTGTACAACTGGCTGTGGTGCATCCTTCGGAGGAGACGCATCTCTCCACGTGATGTGATATGGAGTATCACGATAAATAAACTCTGTTTCGCTCAGTTTTGAAACAGCACGTTGTTAGTGATAGTATTTTTAAACCGTTATGCAGGAATGGTAGGAATGGTGAGGGACGGATTCCATTGCGACTTTATAGACAAAAATAGGGAGTAATTAAGAAAAATAAGACAGAAAATAAAAATAAAACATACAATAAAGTTAAACATTATTTGTGTTAGTACCCACATACAGATACCTTCATACTCACACTAGCTGTTTTGTGTACACACATACCTCCCTAAGCAATAAAGTTTCTCGTATATTCCATTTTCCGTCTCTGTCATTTGTTATATATTCAACGTACACTGGGGAATTCCCGAGGTAGATCCAATGATGTGGATGGACGTGCTTCATCGGCTTACTGCTAGGAAAATACCCAATACTTAAACTAGGCGCAATGTGATAGCATAAGGGAAAAATTCAGTCGTCATTAAGTATGACTAGGAGTGCTGACGCGGTTACATTGCTAGAAATAAGAATTAAAATACTCTTAATTATGTAGGAAGAGCGCGTATACACACATGCTGACGTCTAGCCGGCTGACGTCTAGTTTTGTCTGTTCCGTAGACATCGTCACCGAGGACTATCGAACGGTACACGTTCAGATAATTCTACCTGTCGCTATTGTTATTGTTATTGCCGGCAATGGTGGTGCTGCTATCTTTGATAATCACATTAACACAACGCTGATATACGCTTGTGTAATCATACTGTTAAGTGATAAACTACCAACCTACCCAGAACTACTATGTTCCCCTATCGGCCAGCAATGTTATTTTCTATCTCCCCCCACTTTTTCCCTCTCTTCTAACAAATTCTAATTTACTACTACTTCTGTATTTTCTTTTACTCTACCTCTCCTGACATTCTTCCCTTTTATTAACTTTAATCACAGTAACACAGCTCACCCTAACCTCCAGCTCCCAACCTACAACCGTAGCACATCCTTAAACCACCTTGCCAATTTTAACCTTCACAGCACCTACCCTAATTCTATTATGTTTAAAGGTATTGAGAGGTTGCTACAAAATATTTATTTATTTTGCAGCAGACTTTGTAAATGGCAACATCTTATATTCACCTAGCCAGACTTAATGCTTATAAAAGATTTTGTCCCTACTCTCCCCTCTTTCCTTTTCTTTATGTTTATACTAATTATTTTCCTTAACAACTTTAGACATTTGCCCACTCGCATATATTATTTCTTCCTACATATGCTTTCCATTTTTCTTCTCTCACTGTGCTATCCATGCATTTTCGATCGAATCTTCTACGAGTTAATCATTTCACATCAATGTAACCTTCAGTTAACTTAGGCATCTTTGGCGTGATGAGCAGCTCGCGGAGAACCCGGGGTTCTACTAGCTAGGAAACATATGTAACCTGGATTTTACCTAATCCATTACCTAAATTTGTGTGTGTGTGTGTGTGTGTGTGTGTGTGTGTGTGTGTGTGTGTGTGTGTGTGTGTGTGTGT
>NC_068983.1:140572950-140574985 GCF_001194135.2 Octopus bimaculoides | reverse complement strand
TGTGTGTGTGTGTGTGTTTGTGCGTGTCTGTGTGTGTGCGTGTCTGTGTGTGTGCGTGTCTGTGTGTGTGTTTATTTATGTATGAATGTACACCGAATCTGTCTTCAGAAACAACTGCATTCTGACGAAATTCAAAATTCAACATAACCTCCATATTTGTTCGACCATGACAAAAATGTAAAATTTTTCAGTAAAACCAGATGAAATCAAATTAAGCCGGACACGAATATAATTAGCATACAAGAAAGGTGAATAGGATAGAAGGGACACAAGCAAAATGTTATTTCAGTTTGAAATACAAGGTAATGAGAAGCACCTGATGTAATGTTTACACTATCTTTTTTACACACCATACATTTTCTTATAACACACGAGTAGTTAAAATTTCAGCGATAATTTCGTAGACTTTGATAAACCTCTTAAACGTGATCCCTTGACTCCGCTTAAGCACCTGTTATTATCAAGAACCTCATTTTTGATAACTTAATATTTGGTACATTGTACTGTATAGTATGAGCAGCTTAGGCTCCAGTATTGATGCTATCTTATATTTGCATCAAATTTATATAGTGGATATTCAGATATTCTAACACTAATATATCACCTTTAATTATGCTCACTAACAGTCGACCTAATTTTTACTTTTGGAACAGAATCATTTAAGATCGATCCTACTCTACATCGTTTCATTTAATTGAATAAGTTATTTTCTTACTCGTTTTTTCATTCATCTCCACCTGTCTTTAATTTCGATAAACATTTTAATCTTCCTTACATATTTGTAGATTTTATGAGTTCCTTTACTTTTAGTTAATTCCCACCATTCACTTTTATCTATCTGCCAAATTCTAAACGATTTCCCCACAGGTACCTCGGAGGATCAAACATTAAGTAGTGTAAGGTCATTTGAGTGCAATAGCGACTGTACGACTCCAAAGTGGTAATAGATCACATCTAGAGGAAAGACTGAGTGATCTGAGTTGGCTTTCCTCCTCTATTGGTTTTACGCATGTAAATCCCCACCTAGGGCTGGGAATTTCACCGGGAGAACAAATTTAACAAGTGTTGTATTAGTGCAATGCATAAAAAGGGAGAAAAATAATACAGATGAAAGTAAAGGAGTGCAAAAGACGAAAATTAATTGAGAAGATGAAAAAAGGAGGCGTGGCTTTACAAGCCAGTTTGTAATGAATTTCTGAGGGGAGAGTTAGGAAAGGAGAAACGAGTTGTATATATGAGGGTATCCGTCTTTTGAGATTGGTAAAAAAGTGAAGTGTTACGTGTGCAAATTTCTGGTGTAAGATTTCACGTATGTGTGTGAAAGTACGGAGGTATGGTGGCATGGGTTACTGAATGTGTTGCGTGTTCGTGTGTCAGTGTGCCATCGGTTATGGTGTCAGAGGAAAGCGTTCAACTAAGAATGTGGGAATGGGTTCGATTATGAGATAGTTGAAAATGCTTGAGGAATGTGGGGTATATATATGTATTTAAACGTACGGGTGTGAGAGGGTGGAATATGGAAGAAAGTTATGCATAAGTTAGAAGCAAGAAGGTACAATAGAATATTAGTATAAAGAAAAAAAATAGTTCTATAAAAAAAGGGAGACATGATTGCAGAAATTATAAGGGATGTCTATGCGTGTATGAAAGTGAGCGGTTTGAAGGTGTATGAAAAGTAATGCAGCGGGAATGTGTGTATGTAAAAGCGAGGGTCACGAATAGAAAGCATGTGGGCGGGTGCAACGATACACGTTTTATATATAAGTTTAATATGTCAACATTCATAAATGAAATTTTAAATTATTCAGTATAATAATAGTGTAATTATTATTTATAATGCCAAGATAACTCAATTTTCTCTCCTCCTTGTACCCTCTTTTCTCTCCCTCTGTCAATTTCTCAATCACTATTTTTCTAGTTTTCTATGGTAATACATAGAAACGTACAAAATAATACGCTCACACATGTATTTGCTGCACTTAATAACAGCATGGTTCAGTCCCACTGCGTTTCACCATAGGCAAGTGCCTTCCAC
>NC_068983.1:140571782-140572787 GCF_001194135.2 Octopus bimaculoides | reverse complement strand
TACATAGAAACGTACAAAATAATACGCTCACACATGTATTTGCTGCACTTAATAACAGCATGGTTCAGTCCCACTGCGTTTCACCATAGGCAAGTGCCTTCCACTACACGGACGGACCAAAATCTAATGTATAGACTTGATCAACGGAAGATGAAAGAATTCAGTCGTTTGTATAAACTAAGACCGGATTAAAACCCATAAAGAACCTTAGCACTTAAAAGATTTCGGTTCACCGATATATATGTAATTCGAAATATAAAAATTAATAAACCATTTCTAACCGTCTTAGACAAGCAGATTTAAAAGCGCATTTTTCTGTTAATGTCAAGCCGGTGTAACAGTGGTAAAAGAAATTGAGCAGTCAGTGTACGTATGTATTATAATATGTCACTTGAAGAATACTTCTTGTATACTCTATCTCTCACCCCCACTCTCTCTTGTACACTCACACACAATATATTTTATAATTATATGCATAATTATAACAAGAGATCGGCTTTACACTTCACCACACACTACAAGTATTAGACGCTAAAGCCACTATTACAACCTTAAAATCTCCGGTGTTATTCTCGGAGATTTTAAAGTGGAAAAAGCGGGTTTATAGTCTATTTCTTACAGTGCGTGGTGAGGCGTAAAGCTGATCCTTTGTTATAATTATGTATATAATTATAAAATATTTTATGAAATTTACCTATGAGTCTTCTATTTCCATACTGACGACCTACTAAAATTATTATCGATTCTACCCTTTTATTATAATATATATACATACGTACGCGTACACACACACGCACACAAACATATATATATATATATATATATAGCAAATTTTAGAGGTAATATTTGATAATTGCAAGCACCTCTATATGCCAGATAGTGAAAGAATAAATTAATCGCAATATTAAATCAGAACACAAAGGATTCCGCGGTACACGTGTTTCAAGCTTTATAGGCCACTGGTGGTAAATAAAATTTCTAAAATTTTCTTTGCCACCCTATAAT
>NC_068983.1:140568160-140571284 GCF_001194135.2 Octopus bimaculoides | reverse complement strand
TATATATATATATATGCATTTATACACATACAAGTACATACCTATATATTCTTATATTCAGACACATATACTCACCTATATATGTTCACACGCATAAGGAATTTGTACATATTTTTACATACATATTTGCACCTACCAAAATATATATACTTTGTCATTTCTCTTTCTTATAACCGCCCTAAACTCAGCACTTCGATCTGAAACTTGCGTGTATTGAGTTCTATCTACACTGTGTTATTAGTCTAGCAATACCTAAGCGAAATATATATGTGTGTGTGTGTGTATGTATGTATGTGTATGTATGTGTATGCGTGTATTCGTGTCTGTGTGTGCGTACGCACATATATATGTGGTAAAACTAGACTAACAGACGTACAGATAAACAAGAGCATATAGATATATATACATATACATATGCACATACACTTACATGCATATATATACATATATACATATATATATATACATATACACGTCTCGCTTTCTAAACACAGTCACACAAACACACACACACCTATATATATTTTGCCTTTTGTCTTTTGCCTATTGCAGTCATACTAGTGTATGTACAGCATTTAATATAAATACAGAGCTCTGTCAAAAACATATATATCCTATATACATTGTTGTTACATATTTTGGGCTGATGTAAGCACATATTTATCAGTCGAAAATTCAGTGAAGAAAATTATTAAAGATGTACAATATTTAAGTTCTGAAACGTAACAAATTATGCGTTCAGAGTCTCCGTTTTCACTTACTTGAACTAAATACTACTTGTTGATGCATGATAATATATTCACATCGACATTTCTACAACGCTGTATGAAACAACATGAATACTTTGCTAAGTTTTCTGCTGTTTGTAGGAGTGGGTAGCTGTGAGCATATAAAAGCTCTTCAAGTTTGCAGTTTTTGGAAGGTAGGGTTGTGAAATATAATTTAAACGGAGGCAGAATATGCTAATGATATCGAAAGACGCGCAAAATAAGGATCCTATTGACTTTGTTCAAGGTAATGAGTAATCTGTTATCTGAGAAGACTGGCTCGTTGAAGTAGTACTAGGTATTGTAAATAGGTGTCGAAGAGTTGCACCATAAGTAATGCTAAGTAACGTGCAAATATTTCTCAATCATCTAACATAACACTACTATTATTATTTGTTTGGTTTATAATGTGAGGAATGGCGGGGTCGTTAGCACGCCGGATACAATATTTAAAGGCTTTTCCAGCCAGCATCTTAATGTTCAAATCTCACCGAAGTCGGGTATTTTTTTTTTTGCCTTTCATTATTTCAGAGTCGATAAAATAAGTACGAGTTGAACTGGGGTCCATGTATTCGATTTATCCCCTCCCACTAAATTTAAGGCCTTATGTCTATAGAAGAAAGGATTTTTCTTCTTATTATTGTTAATATTATTATTGGATTTTTTCTGTTTGGTTGCCACTTTTCAATTTCTTTACTTTTGTTCCAAATGGTACCATATTTGGTGTATTGACGTAGTTTTGTTTGGTAACTATTGACATTAGATTCCTTTTCGACAGAAATCAATTAATAACGAGTTGATAGAATTTAAAGTTTGCAAATTTGGGGTATTTTTAGTCAATATAAGTGCCTTCTTCCATAATAACAAGCCAAGCTCTTACCACGCTGCTCACCCGGCTCTTGCTGTCCTGTCCAACCAGGCAGTCATTTTTCTCTTATTAAATGCTTAAACCTCATGAGGTATGACTTAAATCACGTACCAATTTTCTCCTTAATCTTATAAATTCCACTGTGTAGAATACAAACTTGTAAAACATTTCTAAAAATTCTAAAAAGTAAAAAAATGTTATGAGGAGTTATCTGGCGTGCGTAAAGCAGAATACCACCTGCATTTCATTTGCATCAGGGCATTTAATTATTATTATTATTATTATCATTTCCATCATGATTATTATTAATGCTGTTGTTGTTATTTTTATTACTTTATATTTTAAAAGGGTTGACGTAGCTTCGCACAATAGTAAACAGACAATACGAAGAGCACCAAGCGAATGCCATAAGCATTTTATTGGTTTGAATAATATTTCGACAGCTTGCTTATCTTTGTCGAGATTAAAATGTAAAGCGATACATAGAAATTTAAAATTATAGAAATTCAAAATCAAACGTTTGAACGAAGGCAAACTGCGTTTTCACTTTAACAGGATGGCATGATCAGTCTTTTACTGACGTCAGGCATAATAACAGTAGTTCGACAGAACTTGCCGGACATTTTACATCAACCCGCTGCAATTTTGAAAAAGACTTGAAAGTGCATATTCTCAGAATATATTCTGAATCTGCTACATGTTCAGTCCTCGAAATGCAAGAGGAGAAATATGTTTGTGAGTTATTAACATCGCGCCCTGGAGGAATGAATAAAATGATATGGGTATTTTATCATATTTACAGAAAACTGTTTGATTACAAATCCTTCGTTTTCTTTTTTCTTTCTTTCTATTTTAATTTCTTTTTCCTTTTGTCAGTTTTAAAATGGTAAGTTGAAGTCTAATGATGTCATTCTGTTAAAATGGGAAAGTAGGTTGCTCTTGTTCAAAGGTTTGAATTTGAATTTCTATAATTTTGAATTTCTATATATACTTTTCATTTTGAACTCGACAAAGACAGGCAAGCTGTCGAAATAGTGTTCGAACCAATAAAATATCTATTGCAATCGCATCACGCTTTTTGTATTGTCTATTTTTATTATTATTATGTGCTATTCCGAAAATCTTTAGATCTCGAGGTAAAGGCAATCTTCTTGGAACCGGGCGGTAGGATGGTGGTCCTAGATTTGAATTGTAGCGAAGGTGGTGCCCATAGACTGGTGGTTGTGGATGCCCCGACAGGAGCTGAAAGGTCAGAATTCTTCAGGCGTCTAGAAACATTCCTGGAAACGTCTCGCAGCTTAGTACTAGTAGAGGGCTGGAATGGGATTTGGGACGAACGGAATAGATGTGTGGAACTAGTAAACAGAAAGGGATGCAAAAGCCTCGGAAACCTACTCAAAGACTTTCAATTGTCTGATAGATATCGACTGGAGTTTCCTGATGTGCCACTGGGAACATGGAGCAACTAAAACTGGTCATCGATATCGTA
>NC_068983.1:140565389-140567333 GCF_001194135.2 Octopus bimaculoides | reverse complement strand
CCTGATGTGCCACTGGGAACATGGAGCAACTAAAACTGGTCATCGATATCGTATTTAAATAAAGTATTTGTCAGGCCAGAGGATACGGATAGTGTAAGTTGTCCACAAGACCACAAGACTGTACTATGCACAGTCGAGTTAGATAACTCCCGTAGACAGAGGCCCTGTCACTTGAAGTTAGATGCATCCTTTCTGACACGCAAAGACTACCGGGACCGGATTAGTGAACTAGTTACGCGGAAGTTGAAGGGGGCAATTGTCAACAACCGGAGGTGGGCCGCCTTGGTGAGGGCGATTAGAGTAGGATCGATAGCGTTTAGCAAAGTGTTAGCAATAGAAAAGAATAGATTAGAGGGTTTACTAGTTAGCAAATTAGAATAGGTAATTAAAAAGGGCAGTGCGACCGATGTGTTCGCGGCGAAAATGGCACTTGACCACTTCTACGAAGCGAAATACGAAGGTTGCGTTGGGTAAGATAGGCCCGTGCAGTCAAACAGGAACCTGTCCGATGGGCCCGAACAGTGGAGACGTGACGGATCAGGTCTTTTGACGGATAGAGATGGGCGTATGCTACACGGCTCCGAGCAGATGTCTGCGGCTTTTCAGCAGCACTTCGCGCAGCTGTTTGGAGATGGCGATGGGTTTGACGACACTACTGCACATTAGTTCGTAGCTGAACAACTTGCCGGTGAAATATGGGAGGCGGTAAGCGATTGCACAAGTCCTATGTATTCATGCCAGGTTTGTTTGGCAACATCTTGCCAGACGTCTACCACTACTGGCAACAGAACGGGAGAATTCATAATGCTATTAGCAGAAGTGTGGTAACAATGCTGAGGAAAGACGACGACAATGGGGACGTATTAGAGAATTTCAGGCCCATACTTCTGCTAAAATCAGAGGTTAATAGTTTGGCCAAGGTATTAGCGAAAAGGCTGAGGCTTGTTGTCGGTAGCCTGGTCGGAGAAGCACAAACCTGCGCAATCTCGAGCAGGTCTATCCACGACAACCTCCACCTTAAGTAATACATAATAGAAAGGGCTGGGACCAAAGACGGCTTCGGGGGTGACCTGATCAATTTGGATCAATCGAAAGCATTCGATAGGGTCGACCATCGTTACTTGGAAGCCGTCCTGAAAGCAGGCAGTTTTGGAGTCTTTTTGAGAGGCTGGATCGCTGTAATGCACAGCGGCACCTGTTCAGTGGTCAAAGTAAACGTCCAGCTCGGTCAGTCAGGGTTACCTACTGTTACCTCTTCTGTACTTATTGGCACTCGAGCCAATGCTGCGGAAGTTTGAACAGCTAAGGAGTATCCCTTTGGAACTGGGACAAGAAAGGGCAATGTCGACATACTCGGATGACTTCACCTTCATGGTGTCCGAAGTGGAGACGGTCGGCACCATCTTAAAGGGATATCTGTCGGTTGCAGGGGTGAAAATCAACGCCGACAAATCGGTGGGTTTGCGGTAGAGCTCCTGTAGAGGCAGAACGATGCCATCAGACGGCGACGTCAGACGCTGGACCGATGGACCTGTTAAGCTATTCGGGGTCTGGTTTGATCCCCGACCTCCAGGTTTGTAAGAATGGGGACGTGGTGGTGAACAGGGTGGCCAGTCTTACCAAGAAATGAGGCTAAGAGGAAGATGTTCCTGAAAGGTCGGGCAGAGGTGGCGGATGCTTACTTCACCTCCGTTATCATGTATCGCCTGACCGCCATGCCTTGCAATATATTTAATTTTTTGTAACGCTGTTATCAACTAGCACTTATTTCTGATGCATATGTATATTGAGCTCTAATACTAGCTTATAACTATCACTATGCCAAGGTGAAAAATTAATACATACATATATACGCACATCTATCTATCTATCTATCTATCTATCTATCTATCTATCTATCTATCTATCTATCTATCTATCTGTCCATCCATCCATATATATATA
>NC_068983.1:140561205-140564389 GCF_001194135.2 Octopus bimaculoides | reverse complement strand
AAGAGAGATACGTAGTAGTAACAGAAGAAGAAGGAGAAGGGGGAAAAAGTGATAGAGGAAGAGATAGAATCGCGTCAGAAAATATAAAGTTGAAATAACTACTTACAACATTGGTGACGATGGCGTTCGGTCATGTAAAAACAAATAATAAATGAGTATATGCATATATACGTACAGGTATGTGCATACCTACGTCTACCTGTATATATAGGTGCATATCTGGGTACAGGACATTGCAAACAAAACGTAGACAAGAAAATAATAATAACCAGAGTACAGAAAACACACAAGCCACATAGAGAACATTTTCTTTCATCAGCTACCCCCGTTTTAACACCGGCGTTTCGAAGAGTTGGGCAGGACGCATCGTTAAAACGGCTCTTCCGATGTTCTTATGCATATTCGGAATATAATTTTGATAATAATGTTCCAGTCCCCAAAATGCTTGTAAGGTCGCTATATTTGTGGGAAGGAGATCTGATCGACGTTCATCTCTCTCAATGATTTGTCCTCAATATTCTATTTTCGGTAAGAAAATTAACACTTTTCTTCACTCAAAGTAAAGCCGTAATCCCTAATTTTTGCGAATACCTATTCTATAGGCCCTACGCGTTGTTCCCGGGATTCTCTTATTCTGAGTATATTATCCAGATATAGAATTGCGAATTCACAGTTCGCTAACAATGAATCTATAAACTGTTGAAAAATTTCCGGTGCATCTTCTAAGCCAAATGGTAACCTATTGCATTTATACAGTCCTTAATGTGTAATAATTATTGGGTATTTAGAGTATTCATCGTCTACTTTAATTTCTAAGTATTTGTCAGAAAGATTCATTTTAACAAATATCTTACCACCGTTTAATTTCACGGAAATATCCTCCGAAGTAAGTAGCAGATAGTGGCAATTTTAAGACGTTCGTTTACACCTGTGGAAAATCTACACACTCACACTGATTTTATTTTATTTTTCTTAAAGTACATAGTCAGTGATGCCCATTGACTATATTCCACTTATTGGATAGCTCCAATTTTTTTTCTAGTCTCTAAGATTGTCTGTTCTAACGCTGTGAAAGGTACCGTTCGTCTTGGTTTAAATACCACCACAGCATTTTCTTTACTTGAAACTTCACCTTTGTTTTGGTGCACAAACTTAATTCATCAAACTGAACTTCAGGAAAAAAATTTTTTTGATTTGTTGTCTTTAATTCGTTAGACGACTTATTTGTATTGGCAGAAAAACCATTCACATTTTTACAGAAAATATTTATGGGGAGGTTCCATAACTTAAATCATTCGAATACATTTGTCGTATTACTCAACACAAAAACATGGGCTTTTAAGATTTTTCCACGAAAAGTAACGTCACTTACCAATTCACCCTTAAAATGTGCAATTTTCAAAGATTCTTTTAATCTAGTTCTCCCAATTTTCCCCCGTGCATCTGTATTAAAAATCAAGATATCACTACCTGTATCCAATTTTAACTTGACGTTTGTGCTATTGATTTTTACATGCACTAATTTCCTTTGAGGCTCGTCGGTATTTCTTGTAACAGGTAACCTGTTTATGTGATTCATTCTGTTGAACCGTTTTTTAGATTTTGTTTTAGATTGTGATATTTGTGACCGCTCTTAGCACACTTGAAGCATTTTATATTATTAAACTGTCGGTTACTTTTAAAATGTAGACCATATTTTAAATGGTCACAACATTGATTCGGTCTCGGCATATTTTTCTCCTTTTCTTCTCTGTTATCGCATGAATATGGGAGCAATAGTTTCCTTCAATTTTGTCTGCTTTATGTCTCAGATTTATCATCCTCTGACATTCATCTGCTACTGCCTGTGGAGTTAATTTTTGGTCTTGCTCTAATTTTCTTAATATCCAGGAATATATATTTGCATCTTTGCTTGCAGTAAGCCCTTGAAAAAAAAAAGAATTAAGACATTTAAGCATGTCCAGGATTAATTCATATAATTTGAATTTTTCACACTCTCTATTAATATTTCCGGCATAGGTGACTAAATATTCATCATCTTTTTTGACCAAATTTAAACACCGACAGCGAGTATTTAATAGGGAACTCCTTTCGTTGAAAACATTTGATAAAAAATCGTTTCATCGAAACAAATCTTACCTGGTTCCTCGGCTGAATATGTATATTTTTTCTTTTCGTGTCCGGTAGGGGATAACTGTCTTAAAAGGAGACGTACATTTTCTCGTCAGATCAGTTCTTATATTCTTCCTTGAAGATTTCTTCGCATCTGCGAAAATATGCAGAGAAGGTAATTTCTTCTGGATTATAGCTAAATTCTTCAACTGAGTTTGCTACACTGCATGGTAAGTAGCAACCTGAAGTGTTTTCAGACTTCGTCAATATTGATTCTAACAGCTGTTAGTTTTGTTGTTGTTGTTGTTGTTGCTGTTGTAGTTGTAGTTGCTGCTGTGGTTGTTGAAATTGCACCACGGATACCAATATATCTTCCATGTTAAAATGAACTTTTTGGTTTCGTAGTAAAAAAAAACACCCACCCAACGGAAGCTTTGAAGAACTCACTGTCATTTTTATATCCTAGTTTTGAATTTAAAAATTTAACGAAGTAGGGGGAAACACTGTTTTCACACGACGCACTACGATTACTATTACACAAGGCTGAACGCTATCTACCAACCTCTCACAGTGAACTGCTTCGTCTGAGCAGCTGACAGTTCCTTATTGTATAGCTATGTGTCAGTCCACTCTCAGTCACGCACACACACATACACACACGTGCGCGCGCACACATACACGCAAGCACACACATGTATTGAGAGAGAGAGAGACAGGGAGAGAGAGAGAGATGCATACATAATCTAATATAGATACGTGTATATATACATACACACATATACATTCGCTCCTGTCTGTCTTTGCGTTCAAGTATTTGATTATACCCATATACCTACTTGTATGCGTAATGCGGTATCACAATCGTACATATATATAAAATGATGAGAAAACAATTAAAAAGTAGATACTGTAGAGGCATTTTATTATAACGCAGAATTCAAACATGCTTTATCAAGTATGTGTGTGCCTGTGTAAAGGTGTATGTGTTTATGTACATAGGCGCATGTCTATCTATCTATCTATCTATCTATCTATCTATCTATCTATCTATCTATATATAAATATATATATA
>NC_068983.1:140556925-140560589 GCF_001194135.2 Octopus bimaculoides | reverse complement strand
CACATATAAGGCTGTAAGTTAAAAAAGTCAACGGTAATTTCAGCTAAATTTCCGAGTAGTTCTATGAAGTTGTATCTTTCATTTTCGAATTTTGTAAATGAAGGGTATTTTCTTACATATTTTGGAGCTAGAAAAAGACTTAAATAGACTTGATGAATAGAAACCGCTGAAGTAAAGGTAAGGGTGCCGAATTTTGAGGTCAACTTATCCATTCGTAAGCTATCAATGAAACTTATCTGCATACCTTTGTCACCCTGTGGACTTCTAGCTAACGAAAACAAGGACATTAATTGCACAGATTTGTAAATTTCACCCATTTGCATGAGTGCTTTCCTGGATGATAAAAAGTTGTTTTTCCTATAAACATCCATTTGTAAATTTTCTATTGCTATAAGCACAATGCCATGATTTTTGGCCACACGGAAAAATATCTCCAGTTCTTTTTCTGAATAAAGATGACCTGTTGGATATCCAGGATTCTCCAAAATCATACACTTTATTTTGCAATCAGATCTTTCTAGAGCTTTCACAAGTGCTTCCTCCTTAATTGTCCAGTGATCTGCTGCTTCTGTCAAATAATAGGGAACAGGCAAAAACGCACATATTTCGACTACTTCCTGAATAATAGGTGATGAGGGATAAGGAATTAGAATGCCATAACCACTATTCATATGAGCACCTATGAACAATTTTAAGATATTATTCAATAATGAACATTCGTTATTCTCAATGAGAACCTCTTCGTCTTGGTCCAGATTTAAGGTACCATCACGTTCTAAAATGTAATTTGTGACGTCCTTTCTTGTGAACTCTTCACCGATTGTCTTCGAATAAGTACCAACATCTTTTCCTTTGAAATTGCTTAAGTAATGATGTGCCAGTTGTTTTGCCTCATCAGAAAAATTAGAAGATTCTGAAAGATCTGAATATAAGCAGAGTACGATGATCTCGTTTAAATAACTGTATTGAATGTAATCCTCCGTTTGCAGAATTGCATCAAATTTCAATCTCTTTTGAAAGCCTCTCTCTTTCTGTGCAATGGAATCCATAACGCAAAGCAGTTTAATGATACACGCCAAATTTAGGTAGTTAAAATAGCTCGAATAGTTATATTAATTTGTCTGTTTTTAGTGGACTAGTTAAAATATTCTTTTAATTTCAACCTTCTTAATTTCAGTCGTATCTGTTACTAGATTTTCTACTGAAATATTATCTCTGAAACCATTTCTCCATGGGCATGTTATATGCATGCCTTAATATTTCATTTAAAAGATAAATGCATGCTTAAACAGGTTAATAATGTTTACTGTATTCTCGAGCAGCTGTGTGGATACTTATCAATAAATGATAATGAAAAAACAATTGTCAAATACAAATCCTAAAATCAGATAAGTAGATAAAAAGAAAACAATGAACTAGGAAGAAATATGTACACCTCTTACATTGTCATTATGATTCGTTACGTAAGCGATGTTTCCAAAACTGAGAGGTCGAAAACCCTAAAATATTGAAATGAACTTGCAGTATGCTTATCGCATGACACTTAAAGCATACGCTCTTGGTATAATTTATGAACTGACCTCAAACTGAGACCCATTATTGCTGGCCCTGCTTGTGAAACCCACCGTTTTAGCGACTTCCTCGACATCTTACTCAAACCGTTTCTAAACTATGTGAGAAGCTTCATCAGGGATGACATGGATACGCTAAACCACCTCCCGAAGACAATAAGTGAAGGAACCCTGTTAGTATCATTCGATGTGGTGAATTTGTACACCAATGTCCCACACGATTATAGTATAGAAGTGATCTCCTTCTGGCTAGAAAATACCCACAAGAGATCCCAGGGCGCATCAACCACACATTCATAATCGCAGCACTCAAATTCATCCTACTGAACAACTATTTCATGTTCGATACAGTTTACTATCAACAAAAATGTGGAATTGCAATGGGAACCCGAGCTGCGCCAGTGATTGCGAACCTTGTAATGGGTTACCTAGAGCTTAAAATATATCATTCATCATTACAAAAATATGGCAACTCTTTTCATTGCTATTTAAAGGAGAACTGGAAGAGGTATTTGGACGATTGCTTTATACTTTGGAACGACCGCATGGACAAACTCCTCGAATTCAAAATAATGCTTAATATTAATAGCAACATACAATTCGCTATGGAACACAGCCGTAAACAACTCCCTTTTCTAGACATCCTAATTAAAATAGTCAATAGCCACATAGAAACAGATATCTTCTATAAACCTACAGATTCTAAACAATACCTATTATTTAACTCATGCCACCCCAAACACATAAAAATAAATATACCTTATAATCTAGCGAAAAGAATCTGTACCATAGTTTCGGACTCCTATACTCGTGAACGAAGACTCCCTGAACTCAGATCAATACTACTCAAAAGGCATTACCCAATATCTTTAATAAATAATGGAATCAAACGAGCTAAGGAGATAGACATACAAACATTAAGGAAAGTCAACCGAATTACTAAACCAGGCTTAAAAATACTCCCATACATCTCCGCACATAACCCTAGCAACAACGAAGCCTGTAACGTTATCATCCAAAATCTTCCCATCCTCACAAGAGATAAAACAATGAACAAAATTGTAGACTCACACAAAATTATCAAAAGTAAAATGGAACCTAAATCACTGAAAAAAATATTAACCAGCGCTAGACTGTATCCATTAACAACAGAACCAAAAGTAAGAAAAAAATGTGGTCGACCTAACTGTGGAACTTGCCCCCACCTATTTGAGGGTTCTGAGTTCCACTTTAAACAAGGTGAAATATTTAAGATTAAATCAAATTTCACCTGTGCCTCGGAAAATCGAATCTATGCCATTACACGCTTAGGGTGCAGTAATAACTATATTGGCCAAACAGGAATATCACTCCGTAGAAGAAATACTCTCCACAAAGAACAAATCCATCACCCACATTACAGACAGATGGAGGTCAGTGGGCACATAGAAAGGTGTGCGAGGAATCTTAATCCTAATTTCCTAATTTTTCTATTCTATCAATGTTCACAGAACGCATCAACACAACAAAGAATGAATAAAGAGGCAATTTTCATTAATAAATATATTCTTCAACTAAATATGAACACATAACATAATATAGAACACCACTAATCTTCCATTTAATATCACTAACCACCATACATCTCATGCACCATTCACACTACAAATCCAGATCTACCCTAATTGCACTAAATCCAGAACTACTTACCTCCCTTACACATAATCTTTTTACTAAGAGACTAATAGACTTGACACCGTTCAGAATTCGGTGTATACTCAAAGTAATGACTAGTAATATCACGAAACCGGTATGCTTTTAAATCTCTTTAACAACTCACAATAATGACTTTTATTACCTTTATTCCTACCTCAGTTCATCTAATTGTATATATCTATCGTTACTTTTCATAAAAAGCCTTACCTTCTTTTTGATTTCCAATGTGCATTTTCGCATATTTTTCTGCTTACTTTCCCCTTACATTTCCTCATGTAGTTTCTACTTTGTTTTTGTAACATATTTCTGTTTGTGTGTGTGTGTGTGTGTGTGTGTGTGTGTGTGTGTGTGTGTGTGATTATCAGCAGAAAGGTGATATTTTACACATCTGTAATGAT
>NC_068983.1:140552994-140553852 GCF_001194135.2 Octopus bimaculoides | reverse complement strand
ACACACACACACACACACACATATATATATATATATACATATATATATTTATATACATACATATATATATATACATATATTTATATAATTTGAAGATAAGCAACAAAAATTCAATAGGTTATAGCAGTACGTACGTTTCGTACAAGCTCCATTTATTCATGTAGTGAGAACACCACATAGAATTTACAATGAAAATGTACTCCTCAGCTGCATAATGGAATTTCATTTTAGAAAGTCATTTTGAAGATGTTTGCAAAAAACAAGAGTAAGAGAAGAAAACATACCTTCTCGACTATGCTGCTGTTTAACAGACTAGTGAATCAAACAAGAATTTAAAATTTAATTGGAGGGATAGTAGTAATTTCAAATTTAGAGGAAAATAGATTAAGTAGTGATAGACAGCAGGTTAGGGGTAAATCAAGCATGAGGGAAAAAAAGGAAATGGAAGGACAATACCCTAAAGGAGTGGTAAGAATTTGGAAAAAATTTAAGGTAAGGGAATAAAGGTCAAGGTATTAAAGAAATATATCTATTCTACAGTATAATTAGAATAATACAATGAAACACTAAATTACTAAGTTTAAAACTATAGGGAACAATAATAATTAGAACAAGATAAACATATCTAGTTAAAATAAGATATACATTAATGTGGGGTAGTATTATTTATGAGTAAAACCATAATATTAATGGCCAAAACTTGAACAGAAAGAAATGGGGAAGAAGGAAGAAGAAAAAGGGAGAGGAATAAAGTTAGAAAAACACGACTAAAATAAGATGGAGCTTGTACGAAAGGTACGTACTGCTATAACCTATTGAATTTTTGTTGCTTAACTTCAAATTTTACTCACCAAATCT
>NC_068983.1:140542275-140550706 GCF_001194135.2 Octopus bimaculoides | reverse complement strand
TATATATATATATATATATATATATATATATATGTATACACAATAAACTGCAAGGCGCAGTGTGATATATCAGAGAAAAATCCATTCGTCACTAAGTGAGACTATGTGTCGATACACCTACATTGCGAGAAATAGGAGTTAAAATACTCTCAATTTTGTAGTAAGAGCTCCGAGATAGATACTGGCAAGGGAGGCTGCAGCCCAATGGCGGATCGAAAGTACTGAATCTAGACACAAGCATATATACCGATCTATGTATCTCTGCCTCCACCTCTCTCTATCTATATATACAGAGAGAGAGAGAGAGAGAGAGAGAGAGAGATAGTGTGTGAGAGAGATAGTGTGTGAGAGAGAGAGTGTGTATGTGAGAGAGAGAGAGAGAGTGAGAGAGACGGAAGAGGGAGACATGTATGCATACATACACTAATATAAATAGGTAGATACATGTATAGATACATACACATAAAAATGCAGGCGAATCTTTTTGCGTCTAAATATATATTTATGACCATGTACCTCTCTGTATGGGTAATGTAATATACAAAGCAAACATATATACAAAATAATAATGCAACAATTTAAATATAGATAATGTACTGGCAGTTTAATATAAATCAGAATTCAAACATTTTGTATTGTATGTGTGTACGTGTGTGAATTTCTATATATTTATAAACCCACTTATATGTACATATGTGTGTGTGTGTGCGTGTGTGTGTGTGTATGTGTGTGTACGGGTGTGTATGTGTGTGTATTCATGTACGTTCGTATGAACATATATCTTTCTACATAAAATATATATGCATGTAAGTAATTATTAACAATTCATCAACGTTTGTTTTCGTTCAGATATATGAATAACAACATAAATGCATATAGTAAATAGATTGCTTTTAAGCAATGAAAGATTGTATAAATTTTTGATGAAATTGTCTTATTTTCTCCAGTTGTTCATGAAGTAATATTTGATCGAGTGGAAATGTAAATTTAAAATGCATACTGTCAGGATTTTCACCAAAGACTTTACCAGGAACAACATAAATACCTGTAGTTCCATATAGTTCACAGCAGTAACTTTCCTCGAGATCTAAAGGCTCATTTCGATTTGTAATCCACCGAGTTGGAAACAGTAATTTAGGAAAAGCACAATGGCCAGCGAATACCCGGCTGCAACACATATAAGGCTGTAAGTTAAAAAAGTCAACGGTAATTTCAGCTAAATTTCCGAGTAGTTCTATGAAGTTGTATCTTTCATTTTCGAATTTTCTGAATGAAGGGTATTTTCTTAAATATTTTGGAGCTAGAAAAAGACTTAAATAGACTTGATGAATAGAAGCTGGGGAAGTAAAGGTAAGGTTGCCGAATTTTGAGGTCAACTTATCCATTCGGAAGCTATCAATGAAACTTATGTGCATACCTTTGTCACCCTGTGGACTTCTAGCTGACGAAAACAAGGACATTAATTGCACAGATTTGTAAATTTCACCCATTTGTATGAGTGCTTTCCTGGATGATAAAAAGTTGTTTTTCCTATGAACATCCATTTGTAAATTTTCTATTGCTATAAGCACAATGCCATGATTTTTGGCCACACGGAAAAATATCTCCAGTTCTTTTTCCGAAGAAAGATGACCTGTTGGATATCCAGGATTCTCCAAAATCATACAATTTATCTTGCAATCAGATCCTTCTAGAGCTTTCACAAGTGCTTCTTCCTCAATTGTCCAGTGATCTGCTGCTTCTGTCAAATAATAGGGGACAGGCAAAAACCCACATATTTCAACTGCTTCCCTAATAATAGGTGATGAGGGATACGGAATTAGAATGCCATAACCACTATTCATATGAGCACCTATCAAAAATTCTAAGATATTAATCAATAATGAACATTCATTATTGTCAATGAGAACCTCTTCATCTGCTTCTAGATCCAAGCCATCATCTCGCTCTAAAATATAATTTGTGACATCTTTTCTTATGAAATCATCGCCAATGGTCTCCGAATAAACGCCAACATCATTTTCTTCAAAATTGCTTAAGTAATGATTTGCCAGTTGTTTTGCGTCATCAGAAAAATTACTAGATACTAAAAGATCTGAATTTAAGCAGAGTACGATGATCTCCTTTAAATAACTGTATTGAATGTAATCCTCCATTTGCAGAATAATATCAAATTTCGACCCATGTTCAAAGTATTTCTCTTTCTGAGAAACGGAATCCATGATGTAGAAAGTTACAATCACCCGACCAGTTACAGTAATGTATTTTTTCTTTGTGTACGTGTTAAAATATTCCCTCAATTTCAGCCGTCTTAATTTCAGCCTTATATATTACTAGATTTTCTACTGAAATAAATCTTTGACACCGTTCCGTCTTAGGCGTTTAATTATGTATGCGTTGATATTTTATTTCAAGTATATTCATGTTTAAAGCGGTTAATAATGCATAATGTATTCTCGAGCAGGGTATGGATACTTATCACAAAGCATACTGCGACAAAACAATATTTGAATTAAGCAATTACCACGTCTTACACAACCAATAAGATTCGTCACGTACACACACACACACACACACACACCCATATATATATATATATATGCCGCCATATCGCGATTCAACTATCGCATAATGCTGTTTTGGCTCTGAAGTTAAATAAATATATATAAAAATAATAAAAATAATAATAAAAAATATACAGTACAGAATTGTTGCTACTTCGTAGATTTTTCCCTATCGTGGGTGATTGGAAACGTAACACCCGCGATAGTCAAGGGATTACTTTATATATATGTATAAATAGTTGAGATTCAGTTGAATTAGGTACTTACGTTGAAGCACCAAGTCAGCCCGGAATTATCCGTAACGCTCGAAGTAAGGTGAATAAAATTAAAATAAGCATCAGAATGTCAAGTAGCGATGCAGTACGAACGTTTCAAGCGGCTCCCTATTATGTATATTTGTAGTGACTTTACGTGAGTCTCCTTGTGACTAAATTATATACCCACTAGAAACTATAAACTCACACATACAATAGAACCTGAAAATTACAACTTATAAAATCTCTTCGATCTCAATACCTTGAACTTCCTTCACTACCTCCATACTTACTAGTCCCTATTTTAGGGTTACCTTTATCTGTTCCCTACCTCAAATTTTAATCCCCTGTCTCTTTAAATGTTGGTTATACGTATTTCTTATTATTTTCCATAAATTCCAATTATTCTGTTTTCTTATTCTGATATCTTTAACTATTAAGATTTTATCTCTTATAAATTGTTACTTTTCTTAAATTGATATTTTTCAGTTACTTAAATCTATGCGAGATGGTTATTCTATATCGATATAAACGTATAAATATTTGTGTATGTGTGCACATATATAAATGTGTGGGTATCTGTACACATCTGTATTTTTTTCTGATTTATGACTTAAAATTGTAATATAGATAGGATGTTATTCTTTCCAATTATTCCATAAGTAAATGCCCTGAACAGTCTTTATAGAAACCACCAACTATGTAATCAGTTAAGTACATGGATGAATATAAAACTGTTTCTATGAGATCCTTCCTTTGTAATGTTTAATACTGATATATACATATATTTTACCTATTTTGGTTACGATATCATTTTTGAAAATATTAATTTTTTTTTTATACAACATAACAATATTTATTTATTGCCCACAAGGGGCTAAACATAGAGGGAGAAAACAAGGACAGACAAAGGAATTAAGGCGATGACATCAACTCCAATGCGTAACTGGTAATTATTTAATCCACCCCGAAAGGATGAAAGGCAAAGTCGACTAGTTTTCTTAGCGTGTTACCCCTTTAACATGTAATTAACATCATGATTTAACTTCTTCCCCTACCCATCAGCATCTTTTTATCGACAGTTACTTTATATCCAATTGACTACTCCTAATGTATTCTTTCCTCCCCGAGGAAAAAGGATACATATAGCAATATTTATGACCATACCTAGCCATGAGCTGTCAACTCGCTCTTGTCCTTTATTCAAAGCAGACGCAGTCTTCTCGTCTTAGATTTAGTAGTTGATGAAGAGATAAATGAATTGGAAATAAATTACGATCCTTTACAAGCTATGACCCCAATGGGTATCACACGATTCTTGGAAGTGTAATCTATTCTCAGCTAAAATAGCGACAACATGAATTTCTTCCATCTTCTTGCTCTGTTAAAGTATGTGTGAAAAATTATACTAATGTGTACGACTGGTTAAATTCTATTTATTTATTTCTGCAGTTGAAAATGGTATTGCATTTAAATTGATGTAATGATTGCATTGTTCAATTAAATGGAATCTCTTGACACGGTCTTACTGCATCACTACTTGATAACCTGTTGCTTATTTTGATTATATATATATATATATATATATATATATATATATATGTCTGTTTCTACGTGTGCGTGTGTGTATGTATATATATGTGTGTGTTTGTATGTATGCATGTATGACAGAAATGTCAACGTACAATACAATCACCAGAATAAACAATCAAAGCATTGAACCGAAGAGTGATTTATTGTATTTTATGCCAGTGTCACTTGCAGTTGTGATTCGTTCTGCATTTAAATAATTACATTACATTAAACCTAATAAATTAGAGGTTTATAATGAGATATGATTTTGACTTTAAATACTACCATTTATTGTACATTTATTGTACGTATGTTTGCACAGCTTCGAATGTTAAACTTGTTTTCTGGAACTTAACTCTGTTTACAGAAAAAGAAAAAAAAAAGATATGTTTCTAAATTACAATATTTGGCAGAATTTCTTTTCTCTATGTATATAATCTTAAACCATAATCAAATTCAGTTCGATTCATCTCAGCTGCTATTAAATATGGCTTTAGAAAACATACAACTGCCAAAGTTAGAGATATTCAGTAGAATATTTTGTTTCACGTAGCGTTGTCTTCATTGCATTTTCTTATATTATTGCAAAAGTTATTTTTTGGAGTACTTTCGTAGCAAATAACGGATTAAACAGATTTCATTTTATAAACGTAACAAAGTTAAATACAGTCTGTCACACACACACGCACGCACGCACACACACACACACACACACACACACACACACACACACACACACACACACACATGCATAGTAGAATACAATGTTTAATTGAAATCAGACATATATGTGTCTATTGTATGTGTTTTGTGAGCGTGTTTGTGTGTTTATGTGTGTGTGTTTGTGAGCGTGTGTGTGTGTGTATGTGTGTTTGTGTGTGTACGTGTGTGTGTGTTTAAACATACGTAGCAGAACAAACACACATCGTAAATTCAAATATTTCTCCGTAGACTATAAAATAGGAAAGTCTTAATTTTTGAAAATTATTTGGTTGTTAGACAAGTATGTATGTAGGTATGTATGTATGTATGTATGTATGCATGTATGTGTGTCTCTTCTAGTTTTTAATTACTATGAATCTCCTACCGAGGAGGGAGCCGTTTTCCAACAAAGACGTAATTCTCATCAGTGGGTCTTAACGCCTAGTTTAAACTCAACTTCCTTTGTCAGCCTTATAACAAAACAAAAACTTAGAAAACATATGCTGATTTTCAAAACGATAAACGTTGATTTTAACCCTAGGCGTCCACTGATTAGAATTAAGGTGATCTGCACCAAAATTCGAAATCGCGACAGTGCTGTATACGCTAGAGACTTACCTCCCTTAGTCAGTCATTAACTATAGTACTTGAGTGGCTTTGGAGCTAATTTAACTCTTATTTCAGCAGAAGCGGAAAACAGAAAATGAAAATCTTTGATGCCACTACATCTATTATTAAAAGTTTGATTATTATTAGAGGGATTATATATTAATTTATCCTTGAAGCCACTATTCGCTAAGGCCTTGCTGTAATAGGGGGCAGCTTTCTCCATAATTTGTTTGGAAGAAGAGCAATTACACACTCTGTTACTAATACTAACAATCAAGTGTTAAATATTACAGGAGGGTGACAAGATTGTTTATGTATATATGATAGTGATGATATCTGTGATTATGTAGGTGCATTTGTATTAAAAACATTGAGATATAGATACCCATCTCATGACGTTGGCCTAAACCGTGACGATGGTTCGGGTATTTCCCATCTGTGTGATGGTCACACTCTTGATAGATTAGGGAAGCAACTAATTTCTACCTTTAATCAATCAGGACTTAAAATTACAGTAACTACTAATCCCGCTATAGTTCATTATTTAGATGATTCCCAAGGTTTAAACTCCTCGTATAAACTCCTCGTATTTCCATAAAGCCAATGAGAAACTTGCATATAAACATAAAGGGTTTTGTCACAATTCTGTAATATTTAAAAACTTCATAGTTTAAATTAGTAACAGAGTGTCAAAGCTTTCTTATCCTAATGAAGTGTTCGAGGAAGTTGCCCCCTATGATAACAATGCCCTAGACAATAGTGGCTTCAAAGATAAATCAACATATCATCCCTCTAATAATAATCAAACTTTTAAATACAGATCTAGTGGTATCAAAGAAAAAGTAGTACTTAAACATTCTAGTACTAATAAGGTTAATAAGAAATGGGCCAAAGAAAATTATTTGGTTCGCTCCTCCCGTTTCCCTTGATATAAAATCAAACATGAGTAAAATATTCCTGTCTTTCCGAGTCCTGTCTTACATACAGCCAAATCCATCCACTTTTCACCTAAATTAAATACCAGCCACCAATCTGCTCGTTGACTCACATTCTCATACGTACATCACTCGCGTAAACACAAAAAGACAAGCACAAATATACTACCACACACACAAAGAGTCACTCACACACAGACACGCACGCACACACACACGCACGCACACACACACACACTGACTATCTTCGCACTCTCCTGACCATAGAAACCACTTTCTATATGTTTCCACTTTTGGTCACTTCAGTATTGTACGACACACATGCGGTTGGTGATTTGTTTTCTTTTTTTGGACTTTTCTCCCTTTTCCTTTCCGACGAAGAGCTATGCTCAAAATGATAGAAATTCCCATTCCACTGAGCGTCAGACTAACATATCCCTTGCGTTTGACCTCTCGTTGTTTGTTACTGTTAAGTGTATCATTGGTTTTGTCATTCGTTTGATTTATCTATTCCAGATGAGCCTACCTGGCGTCAGGAAACACAGATGAGTGCAGCAGCATCAAACTTTTTCATTCACCAAAAGCTAGAGGATATTTCAGATAATGGTGTAGCCCAGTCAACTGTGGTACTCCATCATGACCGCAGCTTTGAAGCTTAAACTATTTAAAGAATTAAAGACCTAAGGAATTTCATATGTGTGTGTGTGTGCACGCGCGCAAGTGTTGACCGTGTGTGTGTGTGTTTCTTTGTTTGTGCGGATATATATATAAATATATAGGTCTTTTATCTTCTTATTTTGTCTTTTACTAGTTTCAACCCAGGGCTGAGGTCATGTTGGTGCACCATCTGTAGTTATTCGGTGTGGTTTCCGGTATTGTTTTTGGTGAAGTAGCGAGTTGGACGGAGCTGCTCTTCATTGCGTTTCCTGCCGCAATGTGGGTTAATCTGGTCTCTCAGATAGAAACCTGTCCAGACTTTCCTTGAAAACTTCTATACCAACACCATGTAGATCACTAAAGTTGCTTAGCAAGATGTTGAACAATTGCGGGTCCTTGAAACCCAGATTATTGCAGTGCTGTGTCCTTATTTTAAATGAGGAAGATGGGATCTATGATGCAGTGCCATCCAGTTCGAGGATCGGTATAGTTGTCACTTCCAAAAGTGGGAGCTAAGCCCTCCAAGATCTTCAAAATATATATCACCGCATCTCTCTCTCGTCTTCTCACCAGGAAATAGAGACTCTGTTCCGTTAGCCTCTCCCAGTATCCCATCATTTGTATCGACTCAATGATCTTTGAGTATTGGCGCTAGATTGCTTTGAGTTTCACAGTTTGTTTCACACTCTCTGTGGACCATAGTTGAGAGCAGTAGTCTAAGCAGCTGAGAACGAATGCCCTCCATAGAAGTAGCAGAGCCTCCTTTTCCAGGTTTTGAATGTCCTCAGAATCTAGCCAAACACTCGCTTGCAGAGTGTTGCCATCTTGGTCATATGCACATTGAATATTGCATTATTGATCATGTGAAACCTCAGGTCACGCCCAGTGTATTCCGATTTTAGCCTGGTGTTGGACCAATAGGGAAGTGCCTGAAATGTTATAGCATTGAATTGCATGTTAAGCTTGTAAGCGCATCTGTATATTTCATTTAGGTCTTTCTGCAGTTTTATGATGTTTTCTGGGTTCCTAACAGCCTGCGATACCTTTGTGTAGCCAGTATAACTGTACCGCAGAGGGCATATCTGAGAGGGCCACCACAAATAGTAATACCCGCAGTACAGTTTCCTGTGGGACTCTG
>NC_068983.1:140541113-140541975 GCF_001194135.2 Octopus bimaculoides | reverse complement strand
GTATATATCTATATATATATATGTGTGTGTGTATCGAAAGATACAGATAAGGAAATAATTTATTCCCAAACGCAGGATAATGCTATATTTATAGCAATATATTGTGTTTGAGAATAAAATTATTTCCTTATCTGTATCTTCCTATACATTTCAATGCTTCTAAAATAATCTTTGTTGACTTTCAACGTAAGTTGAATTTAATACACATGTATGTATATATAAGTATGTATATATGTATAAATATATAAAAGGATAAAGAGACCAATGGTAAAGTTGGAAATATATTTTATGGATAGAGTCTTACAGCTGTTTCTGGGAAGATCCAAAACTTCCCTTCATCGGAGACAGAAATAGTAAAGGAATCGATTATTATATCCATAGGCGGAGAGTTATAGTATGAAGTGAGAGTGAGTGTGATGCGCTGAAAAAAGAAAGAAAGAAAGAACAGTATTTGGAGTGTAGTTTCATTCCAGTAGTAAGTATCCTTCTAAAGTAATCCTTGAGGGAATTTTCCGGAAATAGTTGCTGCAGCAAAGGCTGAAATAGCAGAGGTGGATATATGCCATATTGTGTCCGAGGTATATTGCTTGTGTTTACTTGAAGGATGTCCCAAATCAAGTGAGAGATGTGTGTAGGGTAAATAGGTCAAGTCTTAAAGAGAGAATGGGAAGGGGATAGAGGAATGATTCCGGTGGGGGATGATAGTGGTATATTTTTTGTGGTCAGTTAATCTGACTGGACAGAGAGGATGAGTATTGTGAGGGAAGGTGGAAGGGGGATGAGGTTAAATGGTTTAGTGAGGAAGAAGGAATGCGCAGAAGTAGTATATAGGTGGTGGGGGTATATATATATATATATATAT
>NC_068983.1:140535347-140540674 GCF_001194135.2 Octopus bimaculoides | reverse complement strand
TATATATATGGGAGAACGTACTAAAAAAACAACATATATATATATATATATATATATATATATATATGTGTATGTATCAATGAAGGGAGAATGTGGGTAGGAGTGAAGAGAGGAAGTAGGTGTTAGATGATGTGAGAAGAGGCAGCGAATCAGATGAAGAGGGGAGAGGAATTGAGCCCATGCGGGGCAAAAGAGCAAAGAAAGAAGATTAATTACTCTTCACAGCGAAGGCGGGAATCCGGATGGCTCCTGTGCAATGACGTTCCGAACACAGACAGGTGTTGTAATGAATAACCGGTAGAGCGGAAATGGTGCGAGACCGGGATGTCGAGTCTAATGTCTCGGACGTGCCCTGCGAACCGGTCAGCGAAGCGGAGTCTCGTTTTACCGATGTACAGAGAAGGACAGAAAGAGCAGGAGATGCAGTAAATGACGTTGCTAGAAAGTGCAGGTAAAGGAGTCAGTTATAAGATAGGCACGATGATGGGTGCCTGTGTAGATGGTGGTGCTGGAGAGGTAGGGGAAAGTGCAGCAGCATGGGTGGAACAGTGGAACGAGTTCGGTTGGGAGGTAGAGTTAGGGAAGAAACTGTGATCCAGGAGGTCACATAAGTTGTGGGCTCATTTGAAAGAGGGAAATGGTAGGTTGGGGAAGATGTGCAAAATAGAGTGGTTGGACTGGAGTCACCGGAAGACTCGGAGAATGGTACGTTGGAGGAACAACGTGGAGTGGTTGTAAGTGAAGAGAGAGAGAGAGAGAGAGAGAGGGAGAGAGAGAGAGAGAGAGAGAAAGAAAGAGAGAGAGAGAAAGAGAGAGAGACAGAGAGAGAAAGAGAGAGAGAGAAAGAGAGAGAGAGAGAGAACGAGAGAGAGAGAAAGAGAGAGAGAGAGAGAGAGAGAGAGAGAGAGAGCAGGGGCACAGTCCATGGAACATGCTCTTGCAAGGTTGGTGTGGATAGTGGTGAGAAGATATCCACGAAGGATGAAGTGGCTTTCCATGAGTTGCGAGGGTGTCTCAAAATCATGGTTATCACTGCTGAGCCTGCGTAGACGGAGGAATCGGGGTTAGCGAATTGAGAGCTTGGCGAATGTAGGGTGGGAGAAGGAGATGGAGTTGTGTATGTTCATCGGAATGTCGAGAGAGGAGACAGAAGTGTTGGAAATGGTGCAGAAGAATTCGAGGGCCAGATGGTGGGATTTAACAAAAGAGAGCGGAGTTGATGGAACGATTGGACAAAAGAGAGGAAGGAGTCTAGTTGTTCGCGGGAGAGCGAGGTGGGAGGGAGATGGGATGAGGAGATGAGGTCATGGATAGTGGACACACACTGTAGGTAGCTAGGAGAGAAGAGGGCAATAGAAGGTGTCTTGAAGTTGGTGGAGAGATTCAGCCATGTAGAGGTCTACGCCCCACACCACCACGGCTACACCCTTGTCGGCCGGTTTTATGATAATGCTTTTGTGGCGTCGCAGACATCGAAGGGCTCAGAGTTCGGCTGGGGAGATGTTCAGATATAGAGGACGTCTGCAAATGTTAAAGTGTTCTTACCATTCCTCCTAATCTTTCTTTCTCTGAAGTGGAGCGCTCTCTTCTCAGTAGGCCAGTAACGAATTTCAGACCCGTGTTGATATTCATAGCTTTGTGCGCCGTGTCAGTCTATATGCACCATTCCACAACACTACACCTGCATTCAACGAAGAGGACTGCCTCATCGACCTGGGCCGCCGATCATCCCACTAGACGCCAGTTCCTGATCAGTTCCCAGCAGTCGATCATTTTGCGGGCATCTGCAGTAAATGATGTTGCTAGAAGTGCAAGTAAAGAAGTCGGTTGTATGATAGGGACAATGATGGGTGCTTGTGAAGATGGTGGTGTTGGTAAGGTCGGGGCAAGTGCGGCCGGCGAGGACAGAAGCTGAGGAACAAGCCAGGTTGGGAGGTGGGGTTACCGAAGAAAGTCCTTGGTACAGTATTATATATTCGAAAAAATGAGTAGAAAAGGCTTTTCTTATTATTTTCCTACTTTAATATTTGAATGTTAAACAAATGAGACTGATTAGAGGCGGTTTTGAAACTGATAATCTAGAGTTTACCTTTGTGCTTAAGTAGTGTGTGTTTAGCTACAAGCATTTCAGAGCAGATACAAAAGGGGGAAATAGGAAAAAAGTCCTGCCGGTAGAGAAGATAGAGTCGGTCTGTAGCTGACTCTCTACCGAATTTGACTGGTGCTTGTTTGGATGCGAGAGCAATATTCTATTGTGTATTTCATGCAAACTTTATGCAGCATCAATAATTAATGAAATATATTATTTTCTTGACGAGAAGAGACAGTCGTTATGTTGTGGCTACGTGAAGAGTACGGTGTTTCCTCTGGGATGATTCACGGATTATAATAGTATCCAATTCTGATAGCCCTTTGACAGCTGAATTTGAGTGCTGTTTATGATTGGAAGGTATGTAGTACGATGTTTTCTTCATACGAGCAGCCGTTTTATTTTTCTGTTACTGAAAAAATAAAACAGCAAACAAAGCAAAACAAAATTGACATAATCCCCTTTTACTCATTTGGCAGTGACTCGAAATGCTTTAGAAGCTCAATATTATGCATTGTTCTCTGTGGTATTTTACTGTTGCCGTTTCAAAAATGAAAATCAAATATTTTACATCTGGATTTAATCACGGTTAAAAATTGTGACGGGTAAGACGATTACATCAACCCTAGTATTCAACTAATACATAATTTATCGGTCCCGAAGGATGAAAAGCATAGTCGAAAACGTAAATACGGACGCAATACCGATAAACATTTAGTCTAGCATGGTAATGATTCTTCTACCTCGCTGCCTTATATCTAGTTTTCATAATAAAAATCATCTGCTACCTTATAATAGTTTAATTCACTCAGTAGTTTCACTCATACAAGTTATTGACTTCATGTCTATGAAACTCTGTATTGTAAATATATGGTGTATGATGACATGAATACTTTCCTCTGCTGCATTAACCATAAAACTGAAATTAGAGCCAACCAATGTAAAATTGAAAACAGACACTGAGCTACAATCAACAATATATCTTTTGCGGCATCGTACTTGTATTAGTTTATTGATCTAAATGCGCGTTGTCTACATATAATGATAGACTTGTCAAGTTTCCTCAGTTAAAATAGGACCTTGAGATGAACTTTTATTTCATTGAAGGTATGTGAATGGAAGATAACATTTGTATTGATTCACTATATATTCCAAAACCTTTGGCAGAATCACTTTATTAAAGGATTACATGTTCTACATAATAACATGTCAACTACACCTTTAATTTCATGTATCAACATCTGCTGCTATAAAATATTTCATATCTAATCCTTTCTCAGCAGAAAATCTGTTATAAAGAGCACCTTAGTAAAAGTTGTTAACGTCCGACAATAAGGTTGAGGAATAAAATATATCTTTGATATAATTGTATAAGCTCGCTCAGAATTGAAATGGTCAGATTTTGAATAATGGGATATTTAAATTATTCAAACTTTCACATAGATGCTTGTTATATGCCCTTGCGAAGGTAGTAGGTATGTTGAGAGACATTATACCACCCCTAGGATAGGTAGAAGTATAATAGAAGAACAACTATTGTAACACAAAAAAATGTATATTATTTAACTCCTCAGCTGAAACAGTTTGGAATTTCGAAAGAACTATCAATTGTTGATAGAAGCTAGTGTATTATTATTACATAATTTATCAACCATGGGGAGAGGAAAGGCAATATCAACTAGAGTCGGATGAGATATCTAAAAAAAAAATAAATCAGACCAATTTCGATGCCTTCGGATTTTTGTCAAATTACTACCTATGTTTAGACAAATTATCTGGTGTTATTTGTCACGCACATTCGCAATTCCTGCGAAGTGCCACTGAACTAATTTAAAAAATTCGTTTGAGGGCACTTGATTTTCACTTTAATTTATTTACTCTTCATTGAACAGTACTACGTATTTTTAAAGGAATAGGGAATTTAAATTTCTATAATTTGTTAGCCATGCATCAAATACAATCTTTCATTTAATGAATATGTATATAATGAGGAAGTATAATTATCAATGATAAATATTTTGAAAATGAAAGTTAAATGTTTATAGAAAACAGATGAATATATTTCTGAAATTGAATATATTTCTATTCAAATATAATTTCAATTAGGATACTTCCACTTCATTTACTTCTGCATCTAAAGAATATGCGTAGTTTAAATATTAGGTATACAGACTGAAGAAAAAACTTATTATATGATGATATAATTTATATCATATTGACTCAGATCTGTGTGTATAACAAAAATGAAATTTTATAAACATTTGCATCAAATATTATGAAATATAACAGTATTTCATAATTTATAATGACAGTGATATCGTAAGAATATTTAATTAACAACTTCGCGTTTTCCTGATTAGCCTGAACATCATAGCACACATAAAGTGTTAAACTTTTACTGAAAACAAAAGCACCACCTTCCACTCGTGAAATGTTCTCCTTGCATAAGACGTAACATTTATATATATTCGCAAAATACTTTCCTACGGACACATTAGGCGAAGACTGTTCCGATCAAATATATGATGTTATTGTTCATTTCTAAAGTAAAATCTTTCATTCTGAAATATATTTGATGAGTGATTTGTAAGTACTTTTCAAAATAATTAAATATACATCAACATGAATGAAAAATTCTAGACTTTTTGAAAAGTTTTCATTTCGGGTGAAGGTAACGAAATGTCTAATTTTTCTATTGTGAACAACTTAAGTTGTTTGAACATCATTAGAATTCCGGAACTGTACGAAATGAGACTAATTGTCTACAGTTAGGTTAATAACTGTAGTTACGTGTTTAGACCTGATTAGCATAGCAGTTGCCCTAACTTGAAATATGCATTGAAAATCAGTTATATACAAATACAGAAGCAAATATCCAAATTCCGTATGAATGGGCATAATTAGAAAGAGAATAAGTAAAGAGTATTAACCCGGATAGCTAGTGACGTGAAGTTAAAGAGCATAGACCGTTAGATTATAGTAAATACCAATTCCAGATGCATTCTAAATAGATTGTTTATTACCTTAGACACGAAAGAGAGTACACAAAACTTCGTGTCAATTGAAATTTACATCGAATGAGAGGGAAAATAATCAGGATACGTCAAAAACTCCCAAGTGCAGAAACAGAGTGAAGGAAAGGTGTCTCTTCCGTTTCTATACATCTATACATGTATAGAATATGTATAGAATATGTATACATTAGAATATGTACACATTCTATACATATGTGTTCTAT
>NC_068983.1:140532591-140535025 GCF_001194135.2 Octopus bimaculoides | reverse complement strand
ATATATATATATATATATATATATATATAAATATATATATATAACACAAAACAACATTAGGATAATAAACACACCACAAATTAGGCACTACTGCCCCATGACCCAAAATTACTGAACCCCACCGAACACAAGAGCAGCAAAAAATAACACTAGGTCAAGAGATATCCCGTGTACAAGAAATTCCAAACAAAAATATACCGCATACAGAAATGTTACACACATACTTTTAACCAAAACACCCATAGACACCCACACGCACAAAACAATCTGAGGCAACAATACCACCATCCCCCCCAGCACCAAACCCATACAACCTCACAGACAGCTCATGCAAACAAAACTGCAACCAACATTTTTTGAAGTCCCAGACCAGAGACACCAGGATACAGGTTGGAACCTGGTGATCACGAAAAACCCCGAAGATAATTAACTTCTGAACTAAACCTCTTTCAAGCATAAAAATAGACATCCTCTCAAAAGGGTTTAAATTCACCTGAACTCGACGCAGAGCCAACCAAAATGAAGTGGAGGACAATATAATAGAATTCTGTAGGAAATTAAGACTCACAGAAGCATTAACGAATTACAATACTGAAGATGACTCACTAGTCAAAACCAAAAATGAACACATCCCCCACGAAGGAAGAAATAAAAATCTTGATGAATTCTGCAACCACATTGACAACTTTCCCTACCACACCATGCATAAACACACAGTTAACTCAAACCTTAGCACTACACAATGGAATGAACTAACAGAACTTGAAAATAATGAAAATATAACGATTAAGGAAGCAGATAAAGGTGGTGCAGTTGTAATAATGGACACATTATTATTAAAGAAATCTAGTAATCTCCATGGCTGATGACGGTCAACATTATGAAAAAGTCAAAAACTACAACCCGCACCTTTCCACACATTTCCTAAATCATGTACTTTTAAAACGAAACTTATATGCCCTGGATATGATTTATGCCTCACTAAAATTTTTATCTATAGATCAGATAAAACAAGCTAATCTAAATTCCTTAATGTACATCGATTCCACTTCTCGCAGATTTAAACATTCTTATATATTCAATAATCGCAATGACGCTAACGTTACATCACGCGCGGGAAAAAATTGGGAATTAAAAGACAAAAAAAAACATTAGAAACCAAATTACGTGGAACATAATAGCATTTGCATAACTGTATTCAAAAGATAGGCATGGGTGTTGTCAATGTTGCGAAGTTTGAGAAATACTTAAATGTTCACACAATATCGAAGGTAGTGTGGAATGCTAACCTTACATTACAAACACACTCTTTTTGTAAACCAGTTATCTAATTGGCTTCATATACTACAGCTTATATTTAATTTCTTAGGTTCAACTTAAGGATATTCTGTAACGTATTTAAACAGACTCGTGTCATTTAAATATTATTTAAATATTATTTATGCGATATTTCATATCATGTCTTTGGTCTCCTCGTTATTCATTTTCATTCCATTTTTTGCAACCTCTGTATTCGATAAATAATGAAATATTTGATAATCCAGTGTATGAACTTTTAACCCTCTGTCATTTGTCAACGCTTTCTTCATGTCTTTATGTTATCTTAAACCTTTATATTTTATGTAAGTATATATAGATGTGTGCGTATGTATTCGTGTATATGTATGTGTATATATATAAAAATTTCTCTGTATGTCTATGTGTATGCATAAATATTCATGCATATATATATGTGTGTGTGCGTGTGTGTGTACACGTTTGTCTAGAAGTATGAGTGTGGATACGTGCATACCTATGCTACTAGAGTTGGATAGAAGGAAACTAAAATAGTGATGTCAGTCTTATAACTTTCAACTGTCCTGAGGGTTGTAATAACCTTAATGTCAACTCATGGAAACGGTATTTCCGTGATTCTTGTACGTTATGAAAGCCAATGTTCGCTATAAACTAAGTTAGATAAGTGTTTTGAAATAAAATAGTCGTTTGATCCCGTTGTTTCTCGCATGCCCGTTGAAGCAACTCCTCAATATATTCGAATGTTATTTATATAATACCGCATGTAGCAATGTTGATATGCCAGCTGCTTGAAACTTCAGCAGATAATACTGGCTATATGTTATGTAATATATGATTGCCTCAATAAATTTCTACTTAAACAGCTGTTGCAAATTTTAAACCCTGATTGTGTTCTCTTTTTATAACAACGCTACATCTAAAACCAACTCAATCGGATCTACGCTTTAATTGCATTTGGAACTTACATACTTACAGCGTCCTCCTAAACACTTGGAAGCTTCAGTAATTTTCTTACCTCAGTTTGAAACCCATATTATTGCAAATAGCAATTTCTGCCGTCCTTTGTATTTGTACCACTAGATTCTGCTGAATCCATTAACTAATATATATATATATGTATATATATATATATATATAT
>NC_068983.1:140526986-140531727 GCF_001194135.2 Octopus bimaculoides | reverse complement strand
GAAACTAAAATGTAAAAAAAATAAAAAGTAAAAGGGTTAAAGAGCTATCCTTAAAAGACAATGCTGGAAAATTATCAACTGAGTCAGGAACAGGTAGAATTTTCTAATTTTTCAAAATATATTCTTACATATGCATGCAACCACTAAAAATTTCTGACCTGGACTTCTTTTGAGAGTTAGGAATCTTAAATCTGAACAGGATCTACGCTCTTTCAGTCAAGCAAAGTCCATATTTATTCAATCCATTCAAACAAGGTATAGATTTACCAATTACATTCCATTCAATCACACGCAGTGTTTCGTTATCTTTCGAAGTCCATAAGTAGATAGCCAACTTAGCAGCTTTACTTTTGTCCCTGTTTCTGATGAAGCCTATGTAATTCGTAGAGCGATTTTTAAATTCACCTTCACATTATCCAATGTATATCTTATCAGTTGTGTCATTATTTAGGGTTGTCGTAATTTCTGTCTCATATACGATAGGTTTAGTCATACGCCGCTGGTCAAGTTGGTAGGACCGTAGCTCGCAACAGTTGCAACTGGATTCAGGCTCTTCGTATTGACCACGTGAAATGATACTCTTCATATTTAGGCAGCAGCTATATGATAATTTCCCAGGACGTCTATTAAATATTTTCCTGTATATTTGAGTGTCTTGAATTTTTTTGTCTAGGAGAGACAGGAATCTTTTACCAATGTCAATTTTTATATTGCAGGAAATGGGAGCGGTGAACCAAATAATTGTCCTTGGCCTATTTTTAAGTTTCTTATTATCCTGATTAATACAAGAGTGGTTATGTACTACTTTGTCTTTGATGCCACTAGATCTATTATTAATATTTTGATTATTATTATAGGGATTGTATATTAATTTCACTTTCAAGCCACTATTGGCTTGGGCCTTGTTATAATAGGGGCAGCTTTACGAAAATTTTTTTGGAAGAAGAGAAGTTAGATACTCTGTTACTCATATTAGCTATCAGGTTTTTAAATATTACAGGAGGGTGACAAGACTATTTATGTATATATAAAAGTTTCGCTTATGAAAAGGTTTATACGATGAGTCGTCGAAATCTAGGGAAACATATAAATAATCAACTATAGAGACATTAGAAGCTACTGCAGTTTTAAGTCCGAATTGATTAAACATAGAAATTTGATGCTTCCTAGATCTATCAAGAGTGTGACCATCACATCCATGGGAAATATCCAAACCGTCGCCACAGTATAAGCCAATGTCATGAGATGGGTATCTATATTTCACTGTGTTTAATATAAACAATCCCACAAAATCAAAAACGTCAGTACTATCATATGACACTATAGATATATCAAATAGGTCATCACTGTGTAACTTTCTTACCCATGCAAATCTATTACTGAACAATAGTGTTTTCTTCGCATGCCTGATAAAATCTAGGTCTATAGGATCAAAATCAGCATATGATTTAGCTACGTCAATAGCTTTATTAAGCAGTGATCTAGATATTGAGGGATAAAGGTCTATAATATCAAACTGGGTAACTTTAGACTTATTCTTATGTATGAGGTTCTTAAATCACTCTATTACAGTAAAACTGTTATTCTATTGTTGAAACTCAGCAATTTCCCCAGCTCTACGATTAATATTTGTAAGTAGTTTTTTAGCTTCTAGCCCAATTTCAGATCACGCTGAGTTTCACTATCTACAAGATTGGTAAACGATTCTTGTCTCTCCTAGACAAACACTTTCCAGCAACTAACAGATACAGGAAAATATTCAATACGCGTTCTGTGAAATTATCATATACATGCTGCTCCAATAGGAAGAGTATCATTACGCATGGTCAATACCAAGAGATTGAATCTAGTTGCAACTGTCGTGGCACAGGATCCTGTCCGCTTGACCAATGATGTGTTACTAAATCAAACATATATGAGGCAGACGTTTGTGCAACACTAAATAATAATACATTTGATAAGATTTATATTGCATTATGTGAAAGTGAATTTAAAAATCTCTACGCCAATCACATAGCCTGCTTCAGACATAGGGACAAAAGTAAAGCTACTAATTTGGCTAGCTACGTATAGACTTTGAAAGATAACGAAACACCGTATCTTATCAATGGGAAAGTAATTGAGAAATCCATACCTTATGTGAATGGATCGAATAAATGTAAAATTTGTTTGGCTGAAAGAGCGCAGATCCTGCTCAGATCTAAGATCCTTAACTCTCTATAGAACTCTGCTGAAAAATAATGCAACCTCCAGAAGCAGTCTGGCTTCCGCTGGAGAAGGTGATATTTCATAATTGTAAGAACATATCGTATTGTTATTTTTGTTTTACTCCCAAAGTTCACCTAACATTAGCTTGGTGAAATCAAGTTTTGAAAAATAATTATTTTATGCCACAGTAATTTTGTCAGAAAAGGAAGAAGGATAAGAAGCAGTGCTTAAGATGGACTTTATAAATACTTCAGCAATATGTCGATTGTCACATAAATGTTCACTTGTTATCTGCTATTCGGCTTGGGAATAAGAGCTAATTTCTCTCAGTCATGCATCAGCAGTTTCATAGTCCAGTGTTCCGGTCACTGTGACATTAAATGCATCGAGCAGAACATTTCAATATTGTAAGTAGTTTTAACTGGAACAAAACTGCTCACGGCTTTCAAAACCACTAGTTAAGTTCACAATATTAATTGTTATATTAGATATAAAATGTTCTAGTTCACTTATATTAGTAATTATTCAACTCAGTGATACATGGATACAGGTTGTGAATACAAGAGTGTTCAGAATACTCTCTGATATATAAAATCAGACCTCTTGATATTTATAATGTAATTTAAAACATATAAAAAAGACTCAAATGATATTTTCCAAATTATATTCAGCCACATGTTTAATAGCTAGATGCACTAGACGAAGTGAGAGCTCACTACATTAACCCTGATACGACCCGCCGATTTCTTTGATTCTTTTCTCAATAATTATTCCACAGAAGTGCGAACATTTCTTAAAGAATTACACATAGTGAATAGTATGAAATATATCACCGGATATTTTAGAACATGCTTCAAATCTAAAGAATTACTTATCTTCGCCTTACGGGAAAGAATACGAGAAACATTACTTGAATAGTTATACAGAGAACATTGTTACTACATACTACATATGCTCTTTTTAAAATCAACATTCTTCCGACTTTTGCCTCCTAATGATATATATATGTTTTCAAGATAATTCCATTCTCCTTCACCAAACGAGCTATACAGTGAGAAAATCATAGCCATGTTTGCCCTATAATTTTTACCTAGTCATTTTTCATCTCAAATCTAATATTTTGCACTATGTACAAGATTTCCAATAATTCAAATGGTTCCCAACGGGAAAGTATCATTTGATCTTAAGAGCAATTTAAATCATATTTTCCAATACGTACACGTATATATGTACGCATGTGTGTGTGTAAGTGTGTGTAAGTGTGTGTGTGTGTGTGTGTGTGTGTGTGTGTGTGTGTGTGTGTGTGTGTGTGTGTGTGTGTGTTTCTGTACAATGAAAGAGAGAGAGCGAGGGAAAAGGAGAGAGATAGAAATGAGGAAAGAGAGATTGCTTAATAACCATAAAATCACCACAAAATAAAGGGGAAAATCCATATTTTTCTTGATCTTCAATATTCTATGCACACAATCGTTAATAACATGGTCAAGTATTATAGTTTGTTATTTTATAAAATAATACGCTTTGATAGAAGGTGTTGTATTTATGGATTACCCTGAATCAATATTATATGAAATGAGAGAGAATCGAGTGATAATTGGAGTTTCATATCAGCATGACATTAGCAATATGTTATGCACAATAATGTCGCTGAATTCAGAGAACTCCAGAAGTACTAGTCATGGTTCTGGTGCTTCTCTACAGTTTTGAGAAAGTTGCAACTATAGTCATACATCACTGTTTGAATCTCTCTAAAGCTACACATGCAAGGAACATAGATACATTGTAATGTACTACAATGTTCCATTCATTCGTGAAAATGTATTTCCTCAAACTTAGATCACGATATTGCGTAATGGAGCTGAAATCATTATTGCTTGCTTGAACAAAATTCATACTGAAGCCCTCTGTATAACGATCATATAAAGCCCGATGTATAACGACTAGCCGTGACAATTATAATAGTATGTTCTGTATTATATATCCTGACTGAATCATTGGTATAACATCATATTTGAGATTTATAATGCGAGACAATATACCTCATTCTGAAATATATGTCGTGTGGTATAATGGAACGAAAAGTAACGGTAGATTTGTCTTTTAACAGAGCGTCATTCAATTTAAATATGTGTACGTAGACAATCATTTTTTTTTCCCAATTGAATAATTGAGTTAATGTACAAACAAGTGTAACGTGTTTTACCGATAAGCTTCTCAGTTAATTATTTGTGTCCACATTAGGAGTATAACGTGCCACCGATGCTTATTGGTGTATACAAAAATATACATACTGGATGATAAATCACTTGTTGCAATTATCTGACATATAGTTCATTTCGCATAAAGATATCCAGGAGAATTTCTGCGTCCTTATGGCTGTCGGATATGTTGCATAATATGTACATCAGATATTTATCAAACAATACCCTTCTGCCAAGTAGATGTGCAAATACACACACTCACACCCACACGCACACACACGCACACACACTCACACACACACTCCCACACACATATATATATATATATATAT
>NC_068983.1:140517191-140526976 GCF_001194135.2 Octopus bimaculoides | reverse complement strand
ACACACACACACACACACACACACACACACACACACACACACATATATATATGTATATATAATCATGTAGAGAATGGAGAAACAAACACAGGAAGAAGCAGGTCGATTGCGCTAGTTAGCCATTAATTTAATCAATTATGTGGAGATTATGTAATGTTACATTTACGATCGTTTCGATTTGCCAATTTGATTGGGAGATCTCTTCAGAATGTTGACAAGTCTGTTTAAGTTCATGGTTTTAGAAGATAAGGGGTATACTAATGTAAAGGATGCATATAGTGGTATGGAAATAGAGGTAAGGTATAGTGAGTGCTACATTTTAGTCGAAATCAGGGTTAATAATCTCTCTGCGAAGGAGAGGCAGGGTGGGTGCTGACTTTACGGACTTAAACAAAAAATAAAACATGAAAATTAATAGAATACCTCAAGAAATAATAAAAAAAAGAATGTTCTCTTTGAAATGAGTAGAATGATAAACTGTTTTATAGTACTAATGAATCTGCGCAAACGTTTAATCTATACTTGATTTATTTTTAAGACTGGACCTTGCTTCACCTACCACAGAGGTGAACCATGGGTTATTTTTAGTAACCTCCTGATAAATACTTTATCCACCCAGCTTGCTGATTTACTCAGTTTCACTTCAAATGGCAGTAAATAATGGATTCTGATGAATCTATACCGAAAATGGCACCAGGAGGATCCACATCGATCAGTGTGCTGTTGATGCAGTTGAAATGCGCATAGGTCCACGAAAGAATGCGGTAAATAACTGTTTAATAAAATTATTAATGTAAAAAAACATATCCGTTTTCCTGATCATATATATATATATATGTATATATATATATATATATATATATACTCCCACACATATATATATATTCGTTTTAGGTTGTCATGTGAAACAATGCACGTTCAATGATAATGCTCAGATCGTGTACTGAAGTGTCCTGTAGAAACCATACTGGAATTTCTTAGGTTCATTTGAATATTTTACCTGTTCTCAGTTTAGCAAACATCGCTTATGTGACGAATATTAATGTTGGTGTAAGAGGTGTATATATTTCTGCTTGGTTCGAATATCGTTTTTTCTTTATCCACTAATCTGTTTGCGATGAGTATTCGACAATTGTTTTCTCATTATCTTTTTGTGATAAGTATCCGTACACCTGCTCGAGAATACAGTAAACATTATTAACCTATTTAAATATGCATTTATCTCGAAACAAAATATTAAGACATACATATAACATGCCTATAGAGGAACTGTGTCAAAGATAATATTTGAGTAGAACATCTAGTAACAGATAAGACAAAAATTAAGACAGCTGAAATTAAGAGAATATTTTAACAAGTACACAAACTACAAACAAATTACTATAACTAGTCGGGCTATTGTAATTTCCTTTTGTTTGGTGCATATTATTAATCTGCTTTGCGGTATGGATTCCGTTGCTCAGAAAAAGAAATGCTTTGAACACAGTTTGAAATTTGATATTATTCTGCAAACGGAGGATAGCTTTCAACACAGTTATTTAAACGAGATCATCGTACTCTGCTTAAATTCAGATCTTTCACTATCTGGAAATTTTCGTGATGATGCAACAGAACTGGCAAATCTTTACTTAAGGAATTTTAAAGAAAGCGATGTTGGTACATATTCGAAGACAGTTGATGAGGAATTTATTAGAAAGGATGTCACAGATTATATTTCAGAATGACATGGTGCTTTAAATCTTGAACAAGACGAAGCGGTTCTCATTGAGAATAATGAATAATAAATATTGTATAGTATCTTACCACTTTGACGGTTGCTCATATGAATGGTGGTTATGGTATTCTAATTCTTTATTTCTTATCAGCTATTATTCAGGGTGTAGACGAAATATGTAAGCTTTTGGCTGTTCCTTATTAATTGAAAGGAGTTGAAGATCATTGGACAATTGAGGAAGAAGCACTAGTGAAATATCTGGAAGAATCTGACTGAAAGGCACATTGTATAGTTGTGAGAATCCTGAATACTCAACAGGTTATCTTTATTCGGAAAAAGAACTCGAGATATATTATCGTGTGGCCAAAAATCATGACATTCTGCCTGTAGCAATAGAAAATTTAGAAAAGAATGTTTACAGAAAAAAAAAAAGAATTCATTTATCATCCAGAAAAGCACTCATGCAAATGAATGGAATTTACAAATCTGTGCAATTAGTGTACTTGTTTTCGTCAGCTAGAAGCCCACAGGGTGACAATGGTATGCACATAAGTTTCATTGATGGCATACGAATGGATAAATTGACCTCGGAATTCACCGGCCAGTATTCATTAAGTCTACTGAAGAGTTTTTCTAGCACCAAAATATATAAGATAGCACCCGTCACTCAAAATATTGGAAAATAAAAGCTACAACTTCATAGAACTATTCGAGCAAATCGACCCCAGGACTTATTCTTTGTAAGCCTAGTACTTATTCTATCGGTTTATTATGCCGAACCGCTAAGTTACGCGGACGTAAACACACCAACATCGGTTGTCAAGCGATGTTGGGGGAACATACACAGAGACACAAACATATACACACACACATACATATATACGATGGGCCACTTTGAGTTTCCGTCTACCAAATCCTCTCACAAGGCTTTGGTCGGCCCGAAGCTATAGCAGAAGGCACTCGCCCAAGTTGCCAAGCAGTGGGACTGAACCCGGAATCATGTGGTTGGAAAACAAGCTCTATACCACACAGCCACTTCTACGCCTATATATGTACGATTTTTATACTGCATTGCGCATACAGGTAGGTACATGGGCATAATTAAATACTTGAATGCAAAGACAGAAACGTACGCATTTATATGTGTATGTACTTGTTCTGATCAATAAGTGGCTAAAACATCCAGAGTAAAGCGGCTTGGCACAAATTGTCCTTAAACGTTCCCTGTATGCGCATCAACTTTTAACGTCCTAGCTCAATTCTGCTGTTTACAGCAGTGTTTGGAAGGAAGGTGTGTAAAGTGTGATCGCCGCATTGGCCGTGACATAGAAAGCTAAGCTGAGAATCTGAATCAAATTTTGTCATAGACTTGGCGGTACCTGCTCAGGTTTCAAAAAGTTTTCATCGCTCTCGATACAATCAAGGCCATCTTGTGCAAGTAAAGCAGTTTAGGCATAAACTTGGGAGACACGCATCTCATACCCAAATCTTCAGTGATAATGAACTGAACTGAGCCATAGCTATTCTGTTCTTCCTCTGATAACTCACAGATGATGATTAGACGCACATCCCTCGATGCTTTTCTGAGTTCTGCTAGTTACGGCCCTCCCAGAAGGTTAGTGTATATCGAAATTCTTTCGGCCATCTTGGAAACGTCTGAGCCACTTATACACTTGTATGCGGCTCATGCACCCTTCTTCATACACTTTCTGATACTTTGCGTAGACATCTGAGCAGGTTTTGCCATGGCAACTTTCTCTGTCATGGTCAATGTGACGATCACACGATACACACGTTCCTTCCAAGCACTGCTATAAACAGCGGAAGTGAGCTAAAACGCTACAACGTCGTGCGTACGCACAGCAATGTTCAAGGTGAATCTTTGCCAAACGGTTTCACTCTGTGTGTTTTAGCTTCGTTACTATTACATATTGAGCAGACTTCGTATATACACACAAGTATCAATCCATTCATGTTTCTTTTCTTTTTTGTCGAGTTATTTAATTATCCACGTGCATTAGTTTAAACTACGTGTGAATGTTTTTTTCCACTCCGCGTAAATTCTTTTTACCTCGTCGCCACTGTTGTAAAGTGGGCTTCTCCCACTAGTGTGATGTGTGACTGCCGTTGTACGTGGTTGCTGTTTAACGGTAGTTGTTGCTAGTTATCGGATACCGTCGTATCTCTTCATACCAGAAAAGTAATACAGTAACTTCTGTCTTACTACTGCTGATAGCTCCAGAAGACACCGACTAGAACTGTCGACTCTCAACTCTTCAACTCTCGACCCTCTCTTTTTACCGGGAAGGATTTACAGATTCACTATACAGCAAAAAGGTTTGTTATAACAAATAAATGGGTATTTAATTATATTATCTGTAATCTTTGTTCTTCAGTTATCCAGTGAAGTCTTCAATACTTTCATATCTTATTAATGATAATAGTTTTTGAATTATTATCTAATAAGTTGAATTATTATGAAAGGGTTTAGTATATTAACTAAATAGGCAAATAATTATTGCGACTCAAAATATTTAGGTTTCTATTAAGCATTACGTAGAATTCTTATCTGTAGTTATTATTCTTTAGCTCGTTATTAAGTATAACTTAGAATTCTTGTCTGTAGATTATAATCTTTAGTAATCCAGCGACGTCATCAATAACTGTATATAAAAATATTCATTTTTTAGGTCATTTGTTTAGATTAATATCTATTCCTTTAGATTATTTTTCTATGTAGTTTTCAAATTGTCAAAAAATATAGCATTAGCATGGTATTTTTTATCTTTTATTTTTATAAAGTAAATTAGTTATTCAATGACGTTGCCATTGGTTGAATAAATGAATGTCTTAAGTTGTATTTGAGGCGTTCTGTTTATTTGAATATATTAACAACTAAAATGCTTTCAGCTCTTCAGTTGGCACTTCACCAATTTGGATTAACACGATAATGTTCTACTGACGTATTTTCGGAGATTTTATTTTAATAATATAGTTTATATATATATATAGTTTTAGGGAAAATAACCAATTTTCAAGAACTCATCGATGAAAATCCACTATCACATATAGAAAAATTAATAATTAAAAGCACAATAAATGAGTATAATATAAAGTAAAGTAAATATCATAAGATAAATATAATAAAAAGATTACACGTGTTTCATAACCAATTTTCAAATAGAAAAGAAATTTAAATCGATTAAAATCAATTGAAATTATCGAAAATAAATTCTATTCAAAAATATATAGCTGCTCGTCAGATCGTAAGTAGAACAATAATTAGATATATATCTCAACCAACAGCACACTTCAGATTGAGGGAGCATACCGTTCTGTCATCGTACTGAACAGGTATTATAAATCTTCCCAGACAAGGTACTTTAGCCCTTGAAATACACCGCCAATCCAGTCGAAAACAATCATCTCAACCTTAACATCAGAGACATCATCTCTGCAGTCTGCATTCCTACAATCCCATAAAAATTGAAGTCGTATTCCACATAAATCCTAAGCTCTAAGATCGGCAAGGCCTACAGTTTACAATTCTGTAACAGATTCGTGTTTAATTTTATGTCTTGGTGTCGTAGGTCCACGCTCACTGTTTTCTATGGATAAAAATAAGTAAATTAAGAACTCATTTACAGAATATACAATTGGCTTGAACAGGTTTGACTAAAATTAGATTAATAATAAGACTGGATATAACAATACGTATTCGAATGCTAAGCTTCTTTATTTAAAGCACTTTTAGGTATGCATCCATTATAAAACCCATAAACTGAATGGAAATATGACTCTTGCAGATTTTCAACTCAAAATATTGCGATGCAAAAATCACCTTAAAATATTTTCTGTGCTTATATTAGATTCCTGCTAGTGTCAGACACGTCAATTTGTATTTAAATTAGAACGAAATTATATATAAAAATAGAGAATTGTGTGACATGAATTTCATGACTTTCATAAATAAAGAAACATAATAATTTAAATTGCATAAAAAAATCAAGTAATACAGGAAAAGTCTGAAAAATTCAAGCAAGAATCTGAGATGGTGTCTTTCATATCTCATCTAATACTTTGTTTCACAGATATTTAAGAATCTAGTCTAGAAACAGTCTGCACCGTTTACATAAAACTGTCAGTATTATGGATAAAATATCCATTTCACTTCGGGAGTAATTATAACTTTTACATCCGTATATCATGTATCATATATATATTTGTTCATCTGCAACAAATATTTTAATGAAGTTTTGCTTCCATTTAAACAGAATTCTTTATCTGAAAAAATTCCTTGTTATATAAATAAATTTCAAAAATCAACATTTGTTTTTATCAGTTTTTTTAATGTATATTTGTTGAGATCATTAGACAATTTGAAACTCTGTGTTGCCTTTCTGCTAAAGAAATACCTTTGGTAGAGATCTAACGTATATTTCGGATTTAATTACAAAATTTAAATAGACAGGGAATAAGCTGGATCTGATAAATGAGAACAAAAGTATGTTGACAAATGCTATACGAAAATGAAATTGTGTGTGTGTGTTTGTGTATGTATGTGTGTGTGTATATGTAAGAGATAGATAGATAGATAGATAGACAGATAGATGGAGAGAGAGAGAGAGAGAGAGAGAGAGAGAGAGAGAGAGAGAGAGAGAGAGAGAAGGAGAGAGAAATAATTGAATATATTCTCTATTGAAATAGTCCGTTATCTTCTAAAATACTCATTAATGGTGTGAGGAGAACCTGATGTGGATAGTGAGGAATTTAATTCGAAAAATCTCACCAAACATTTGCAAAAAACAGACACACACCCATACACACATATGCACAAGGACACAGAGGCTTATATATATGCGTGTGTGCGTGTGTGTGTGCGTGTTTGTGCGTGCGTATGTGTTTATGTATACATATATATATGTATATATGTATATTATATTATAACATATTATCGCTTAAACAATTACTATGGAGACATGCATATTTATATCAGTTATTGAATATAATCTGTTATTCAAGAAAACTCTAAAGTGCTTCAGCATTTGTTTGAAATAATGAAATGTGTTCTAATAATCAAACAATATCTAATTTTGAATAATAGAATTTGTAATAAAGAAAAAGCCAAACCACAGAAAGGAATCCGAATAACAGAGAACCACCATCGTAGTTCGCTAATATTCCTGGTTAATAAAAATCATATACTGATATCATATACGCCCATAGTATATAAGAATACGCTATAATAAGGAAATTTCAATTTCACTTCTGAGCTATCAGAATGCGAGCTGGCAGAATCGTTAGCACGCCTGGCGAAATGCTTAGTGGTATTTCGTCTGTCTTTTACGTTCTGAGTTCAAATTACGCCGAGGTCGACTTTGCCTTTCATCCTTTCGGGGTCGATAAATTAAGTACCAGTTACGCACTGGGGTCGATGTAGTCGACTTAATCCCTTTGTCTGTCCTTGTTTGTTCCCTCTATGTTTAGCCTCTTGTGGGCAATAAAGAAATAAGAATGCAACATTCGTGTATATATATATATATCTAAATACTTACAGACATATATATATTTGGTCATCCCATAATTAAACCGGTTATTTTATACTTCTTTTATTTTTTTCAAATTAAGATAAACAAATTTCCTTTTTAATCTATAATATACTCTTCATTTTCTATAATACTCTTCCATCTATTTCAAGGCTCCTCTTTCAATATTCACTTCCCTGTGACGAAAAATACTCCTCCATTACGCTTCTGACCTCGTCTAAAGAATTCATATTTTTTCCGTTCAAATGATTTTGAAAACTGCGGAATAAGTAATTATCAGATGGGGCAATGTCCGGTGAATATGATGGGTGGGAACCGTTTCCCATTCACACTGCTCCAGTCTTTGGAATGTCTTCCTCGCTGTATGTGGCCGAGCATTATACTGATGGAAGAACACCATTCGTCTTGAAATCAAAGACGATAGTTTTTCTTCTTACACAGACTTCCGCCGCTCAAACTGCTCGCAGTAGATTTCCGTTATCATTTTGTTTGGGTTTAAAAGCTCCAAGTGGACTAAACCTTTCAATGAGAGGATTTTATCTTATTTAGTTTAATGTAAAACAAAATGAAATTATAAAATTTGACTCATGAGTGTAAATTTCAAGAAATAGATGAAGCTTCTAGGCCAACAGAAGGATTTAATGTTAAAGTGTAATTACTAATATATCGCTACAATATCACATCTGGACTTAAAGTTTCCAATTTTAAAATACCTTTTGTTGGATTAAAATCTTCAATGTTTTTATTCCATAAATGTGTCATAACCTGAAATTATTGGGGAAATATTGTGTAAATAAGCATTTATATGTGTAAATGTATGTGTTAGTGCCTATATAGAAGAGTGTCTATGTGTGTGTGCGCACGTGTTGGTGTGCGCACGCGCTGGCAAGTTTTTAAAATAACTGACCGGGGTGGGGTGTGCACCTGTGACTATAGAAGAAAATTGTACAACAAAAATATATATTCTTGCAATCGACAAAACATTGTTTTACACTTGTTTTATATGTTAGGTTTACGCCTTGTGGTATATAACATGTATACAAAAATTATATGAATCTGTCTGCCAATCAGATTTGTTGGATTTCTCAGTATGAATAGATTGTTCTTGAATAAGAAAGTAGAGGTTTAATAAAATTTTAATGAAACGATGAACTCACTACAACGTAATCTGTTTAAATGGATAACGATATTATAATGAATTTCAAACAAAAAGTTAATATGACTGGTATTTCTCACATTCGGAAAATAAAACTGGTAGATGATATGGATGGTATATAGAACGTAGATACATGTTCGTGGAAAGCTCAAATCCATGAAACTAGTTAAAGAGGCAAATAAGCAAAAATTTAAGCTCATACTGAAATTGTTCCTCACCTCACACACACTGATGTGCGCACTCACGCACAAATGGATGTATATATATTATATATCTTATGTTATATATACAGGTTTGTGCGACTGAATGTGTGAGTATATGTGTATACATAAAAAATAAGGAGTGAAAGTGATAGGATATAAAGAATATTATGATTTAGATTCAATCGTTATTGATTTATTCGTTAAGCTCTAGGAAAACTAGGTAGTTTACTCCTACCCTGGGTCATAGATTGGAAGAAATCAATTCTACAAAGGTTCTGGCGTTCTCATTCAGATATATGTTTATTTCCTCATGAGATTCAGTCTAAAAGAACAAGAAAGTGAAATGTACCTCTACTACACGAAGGCAATTTGAATTTTAAGAATCAATTAACAATGCGGATTTGAAATATTTATTCAGTTTCACTGACTGTTGGGAGATGTTTCTGTCTGTGGTATAAAATACGAAATTAGTTTAAAGCAGTGTACAGCAAATATCAACCATGACAGCTAATGGGATTTTGTTAATCATTGAAGTAGTTATTAGTAGTTATACACAATACTGTTGAATCTGATTCTGAATAAAGCAGCTATCACTCGTGTAAGATAATGAATCTTATTAACTTAATAAAAGAAATCAGTTTTAACTCAATTATTTTGGAAACAGTGATATTAATTTTAACTGTTCCGAATATTATGGCTTCATCAGCAGCAAAACTGCAAATTCTATAGACAATAGCACACGGGAGGGAGACTCTCGCGTTGTTTAGTTACGTGGAGGTTTGCATATAGTCGTGTTCACAATTCCCAGTTGTATAATTTGAGTGTAAGTGTTCTGCAGATGATAAGCAACTGGTCATAATTTAGAATAGTGTTAATTGCATACAACTTTGTGATAAATAGTGGCTGTGTGCATACGGTATGAATCATAATGCAACTTACACTATCATGGAAAATTGTTTATTTTGTACTTAAATAGTGACTGTTTCTTTTATACATACAGGAGTGGCAACGTGGTAAGTAGCTTGCTTACCAACCATATGGTTCCAAGTTCAGAGACACTGCGTGGCACCTTGGGCAAGTGTCCTCTACTATAGCCTCAGGCCGACCAAAGCCTTGTGAGTGGATTTGGTAGACGGAAACTGAAAAAAGGCCGTCGTATTATATAT
>NC_068983.1:140511633-140517056 GCF_001194135.2 Octopus bimaculoides | reverse complement strand
TATATATATATATGTGGGTGTGTGTGTGTGTGTGTGTGTGTGTGTGTGTGTATGTGTGTAGAAGGTTGAAAAGGAACACACGAGTTGATATATATGGAAAAAAAGTCAAGGTAGAAAATACTAAAATAATTTTATAAAAAACATTTCAGTACCCGTTTCAGTCATTGAGAATTTTTCATCTGTAAGTATGGAAAACAATAAAATTTTAGTAAAATTAAAAGAATATTTGCGTAGTAATCAAATACAAGGGGCGTTTTCCTTGTTTCTGCTAACCCTTGTGGAAATGTGGGGACTTTGTACATAGTCAAATAAAAAATATATTGACCATTCTTCGGATACTAAATTCACATTCATACTATCCACCGTACAGTGTGATATAGTTCGACAATGTTAGTGTAAGCTCACATGATCGTCGCTCACTTTGTAAGAATCGTCAGAATATATTTACACATACAGAGCGAATTCATTTTGTCTTAGATTACCGTTGCTCCATTCATCTGCTTATGTTCATATAAACGGCATCTCCTCATATTACGACCAACAAAACAATTGCCATGCATTCTTTCTTTGCAACGAAGACTTATAGAAGGGAGATATGTACATTTGAATGAATCAACAATAAACCACAGAGTATATGAATAAGAAATTGTACAGAAGAGAATCTAATGAAAGGTTTCATCTTAATTCGGGAAATAGAAAGAAGGAATTAAATGTAGTAAAGTATTTAGCCTGACATATTTTGATACATGGCATTCTACTTTTCTGTAATGATCTTTAGCCTTACTACAGTGCAATACATTTTAGTGAGAAATTTGCGCCATTATACACACCTTTGTACAGTACTAGTTTATGTATGAACTCGTGACAGATTACATAATAAGCTAATACTGAGAGTATTTAAAATTAGAACCAACAAAGGTATAGCACATAGTATACATTCTGTCATTTGTGGCAATACACTATGCGAATATTAATTCCCTCGCGAAATCGGAAAAGGCTCAAGAAACTGAAGCAATAACCTTCAAAATTTTAAGAATCGATATACTCATACTCCTTGCACTTATTCTATTGAGCAGGGAGTCTCCCACACAACGATTCAGTATTGAAAATGATTTTAACAAAAGCGAAAAATTTTGTTTTATATAGAGGAATATCAATGTAGTTGATTCACTGATTGTATTTACGCACACGATTAACACCAGATACGGTAGGAATACGAAATTAGAACGGTAAACGATACTTACCACTTTATCGTATTAATTAAGGAAGTATAGATGTGCGGTTGATGTAAATTGCTGATAGATGTGAAAATCAATTATCGGAGATGTAGAAATTTGAAACTCATTTGATGTTATCCACTTCAGAGTCAAATTGCTGTTCAGATATACTGGGGCCTTAATTATTCATCTTAAGTTTCTTGCACATGAGTTTGCGTGTGTGTGTGTATGTGTGTGTGTGTCTGTCTGTCTGTCTGTGCGTGTGTTTGCGTCTGTAAGTTTGTGTGTTTGGGTGCGCGTGCGTGCATGTGTTCGTTTGAGCAAATGAAGAAGTATTCATCGATTTCACTATCTGTTTTCGTGAATGAGATTTACTCCTCTTTTAACAGCTGCCTCGTTAATAATATTCAGGAAATGAATGTATAAAGATAAGGAATACATTTTAAACAAAACATCGATGCTTAATTATTGAAAAGCCGTCACGTGTCTATATATCATTTCGGAAAAAAATGATGCAAAAGAAAGGCCATTGAGTTCTTTAAAATGACCCAGAGCAACTTAAGTAATATACAGATTTTAATTAGCGATAACCATGCAATAGAATCGCGATAACAGATGTTACTGTATTGTGGCTAATTGGTGTTTGCAAGTATTGGTTGGAGTTCATAATAAAGAAAATATATTAAGTTCAGCAGAGTAATTACTAAGTCTTTCCTTTGAATTATATGCAACAAAAAGTGAAGAAACATAGGAAGGTTTTATGATTTAAATTAGTAAGTCTGTTATTTTAAAGAAACTCAATACATATTTATTTGAAGTTTCAAATTTCATTTTACTTTTTCACAACGATTTTCAGTATCATTTCGTGATCAAAGTAATAAAAGTTATTTAAGAATGCTGCTCCATCTCAAATTATTTTCTTTCAAGCAAATGAATATTGCTGAATGAATATTACTGAAATGCTCTGTGAATTATAGAAAATATAATGTTATCACTTTTTTTGGAGGTTTATGCAATAAGCCTAATAGTTTAGTTCAGTATAATTTTGTACTGAATTTCACTTACAATTGAATTATTTATCCAAGCTGCATAATGATTGTAGTATCCGTCAAAAAACTTATGGAAGCTGTAATTGAGTAATATACAATATTACAGACTGGGTAAAACCGTCTGGTCTACTCAAGTTTTCTGGCTATAAATAAGATATAATTTGATAATTAATTGTAAAACACTGATATAAATCATTTCGAATTCATGATATCATACAAAACAGGAAACTACAATGCAAAACTAAAAAAATATAGAATTGTATTTCAGAAATAGAAACAGTAAGTTGTAATAAGCAAAACATTAAAAATCACTTATCGCACTCGCACTAATGCGCATTGAATCGGACAAAATGCATCCTTATTTGTATGTGTATCAACTCGAGCAGTGGCACTAAAAAGTTACACACACACACTGACACACGTACACACACACATACAAACAAATACACACTCGCGCATAAATGTTTGTTTTTATGGTCAGTTATAATAAAAACAATTTTACATAAATCTGATGGGTTATTCAATACTTTTGTAGATTTAGTACGTTGGTTAAAATAAATAGATACACATATCATGTCAAAGTCGAGGCGCAATGGCCCAGTGGTTAGGGTAACAGACTCGCGGTCGGAGGATCGCGGTTTCGATTCCCAGACCGGGCGTTATGAGTGTTTATTGAGCGAAAACACCTAAAAGCTCCACGAGGCTCCTGCAGAGGATGGTGGCGAACCCTGCTGTACTCTTCCACCACAACTTTCTCTCACTCTTACTTCTTGTTTCTGTTGTGCTCGTAATTCAAAGGGTCAGCCTTGTCACACTGTGTCACGCTGAATATCCCCGAGGACTACGTTAAAGACACACGTGTCTTTGGAGTGCTCAGCCGCTTGCACTTTAATTTCACGAGCAGGCTGTTCCGTGGATCTGATCAACTGGAACCCTCGACGTCGTAAGCGACGGAATGCCAACATATCATGTCAAAATTAGACAGTCTACGCTTAATTTACCTAGTGGTAATCATAATCGTGCCAATAAGAGATATCGGATTTGTCAAAAACATTTATTAATGCTGTAAATCCTTTTTCCTTCATACAATGGAAAATAGCCAAGAAGAAAATGCTTTGTAGCTTTACTTATACCACTCCCCACAGTACATACACACAGTCACACAAACAAACAAATGTTATACTTAATATATTTGAATAACTAAATGCTGTGAAAATACTCTTAATTCCATGCATACAATAAATATGTCATATTAATAAAGTTCACATACCTTCAGCCGCTCCCAACACATTGTTATATGTATATACACAAATCGTAACATGTATGTATATATATATATATATATATATATATATATATATATATATGTGTGTGTATATATGAATGTATATATATATGGCCGTATTTGTGCATGTGTACGTATGTATAAACTTGTGATTAAGATTTCGGTTATTGAAAGTGGGGGCTGTGTTAAATTTGACAGCACAACATCATTTGAGACATATTTATATCATAATGTATATTTCTGTTTTCATAAGACAAAGTGTATCTAGGTGTCAGTAGATTTCCTACTATTTCTTGGAGGAATTTTTCCTGGTACTTTTAAAAAGTAATTTTCTTTCTTGTTTGCTTTGTTGAATATCGTAGTACCAAATGAAAGAAAATTGTTAATTTAGAATGTTGCTAAATAATTTGAGTGTGACTCTGATAAAGGAAGTGACACTTTTAAAGGAAGTGACTCTGTTAAAGGAGTCTGGTCTCAAGCTTTAGGTGTCTAGTAAAATCCAACTGTGTATCCTTCTATAAATGTTGATTGGATTTTTTACGTTTCACATATGTTGCAACCCTCAAGGCAATGTTTAAGACAAAAGATTTTTGTGATATTAATGCCATTTATTGTAGTTATATTTTTTGTGATTCTACTACTATCCTCCTTCACTTCTCATAATGATTAGGTTTGTTGAAAGGGAATAAGTGGGCAGCAGAATTAAAACTGACGCGGACGATGGTGGTATCAGGATCTCAGCACTGGAAACTTCTATGGTCCCAAAGCATATTTCTCGGACCATTTTGACTTTATTGTTAATTTGCTCATTCTGGATTAAGGTAATATCGACAGTGTTACACTTCAATCCCTGATATTCCTTGATACGTCGTGGAGCTTTTCCGACTTAATTGAAAATGCCTTCTAAGTACAATAGCTATTTCTATCTTTTTACTGATATCTAATCCATTGAGGGACAGTCAAGTGCTTAGAGTCTTCTGCAAAAACTGTTATATTAGTACGTCTGATGTCAATTGCAAAATTATTTCTGTAAACAGTAAAAGAACTTAGCCCTATTCAAAATCAAAGATACGATTAATGATTTTTTCAGATTTTCAGTAAATTTCATTGATCACAAAATATATTTTCTCTGCCGATGAGCATTTCCACTAATGCAGTAGGTTTCACGGATTCCAGATTTTAATAATTTTCTTCGGTAAAATGTATCGGTTAACTTTACATAAATGCTCTCCTAAAGCATGAAGATTATCATTAAAGATGCACACAAGTTGAGTTTACCAACACAACAAACAAGTTGAAATTCAAATCATCCCCTGGAACCTTTTTTTAAAAATATATGAGAGGTTAGTAAGATAAGCGAGTGAAAGACTTACTTCTCATTGTTAAAAAAGCATATCAGAAATGGCATACTCACACAGAGTTTTTACGTAGGAAATATTTGTCAAGCGATTTCGTGCGGATATTAGCCAGAGTGGATGGAATTTGATGGCTGAATCCTTCCTTTTGAGGAAGACCTGATAATCCTTAGAGCTAAACTGAGATTCATTATACTTTCGTTGCAATAATATTCATGGAGCTGAAAATTTTGTCAGCGTGATAGGATAACGATGTGGATTTATTTCCCTAATTTGGTCTAAGTGTACAACATCAGTAACACTCAAATATACTAAGCAGTAGTGCTGCCGCAGAAAGTTTTCTGATTTGTAGCATTGTTCTGGAGAACGTTGTTTTCACTCAATGACACATGTATGAATGTGGCCTTATAAACTTTTCAAATTATTATATTTTTTATAAACACAAACTTCGTGTTCATATATAAGTGTGTGTGCAGGTATGTAAGGTATGTATATATATATATATATATATATATAT
>NC_068983.1:140505814-140511554 GCF_001194135.2 Octopus bimaculoides | reverse complement strand
TATATATGTGTATGTGTGTGTGTGTGTGTGTGTGTGTGTCTGTGTGTGTGTGGATCAAAACAACTAATGCATACATACATGTATACTCACATATGTACATACAGTTATGCATACATACACACACATATATAGTATTATAATAATACATGCATATAGTATTATTTATGTCTGGATTGAACCCAATATAAATAGACCAAGAAGACGCAGTGAGGAAAATCTTTTAGTTTAACGTACATTATAACAGGAATGTAGCTAACATAGGTAGGGATTTTCTAACAAGCCTAAGAAACTCGTAAAATTGATTTACAACCACTTTCAACATTTACACATATATCACAAGATCTTCAAGAGAAATACTGGTAAGTTTAGCTATAGTTGTCTAGTCAATATAGTGTCAACAACACTAAATCACTATAAATAGAAACACACCAAATAACACCCCCGAAAGACAATGCAACTTCAGATTTCCAAACTTTTGCCCTCTAAACAACAACTGTCGCGGGAAAGAACTAGCATACAAGGCCAAGATCACAGACACCAACGGAGTACCAAAGACGTGTATCGGATTGACGATATACAACACCTGGCGTAATGCCTCTCGATTCATTGTAGCATTCACGATAATCTCTGCGAACTAATCCAGGATGTGTTTTCCAAAATGGAGGTGAATACTTTTTCTCTACGTGATCGGTTTGAAAAATTGTTAAGCGACTAAGATATTTTCCTAATTTTCTGAACATGAAATCAATGGTAGCCTTAATTCATACACACGCACACAAACACAGGCATACACGCACACATATCCGACATCCAGTGTTTCTGATTTCTAATCCAAGATGCCTACAACAGTTTACCAATCACAAACTTCACACAGAGGGCAAAAATGCATCCTGTCCCTCATTCAACAAATTTTCAGCAGCTGCTCCAGCCACTTAGCCGATTTCCACTACCACCGATGGCATGAGAGTGTTCTCAGTGCGATTGCGGCGGTGTCATTTCAGGAATAACTATAAAGCCTATCACTGGAATTGTAGAGGAGGTTATTAAATGGCTTTAGAAAAAAAGGGAAAACCACTGGTTGGCTGCGACTGGGTTGTAAGGCGGGACTTGATCAAAATTGGTAGGGTGAAATGGGTGAAATGGTCTGATGTTGAAAGGTCCGAAAGCACTGGGACCTGAGAAACATCACTGACGATGCATTCTAGACCATCCGCAATATTTATGCATACAAACATACACACGTGGTCACGCGCACCCAATGTATACATACATTCATACATACATACATACATACATACATACATACATGCATATATATATATATGTATATATATATCAATTTAAATAAGAGCCATAACGCAATCCATAGTAAAAACTTGTTTAATAACCTATGCACATTTCAATGCAATATCCCGACTCACTCTTGCCAGAGATAAGAATATAGGGTCGTGCATCTCTTCAAGGTCAAGTTTCATTAATTCACAGCAGACAGCAAACAACAGACAACATTAAAAGTTGCCCTTAAATTGCATGTGTATAAACAGGTTGTAACGACATGAACATATTGAAACTCCTTACAATATCGGTTAAGAAAACCGTTATATAGTAAAGTAAGTAAGTAGAGTTACATGTATGTATATCTGGGGCGATCGAAATCTATGAAATATACCTAAAAGCAAGATTGATGTTTATTCTGTACATATGTATGCTGGTCTTTTGAATAGAAATCTTACTTATATGAATTGCATCATAATTTCCCACAGTATCTGCTCATGGGCATTATAAAATTCCCGGAGAGGATAAAATGTTTTCTTCCAAACCAATTTGCTGACTTGGCTTCATTTGGATGTTTTAGCAAGACACTCTCTAGTTTGCTGAATATAGATAGATCAACAAAACTGCCTTAGCAATCGTTGAGTAAATGGTTAGAGCAGATAATTCAAATCGTTTGCCCAGCGCTTTCATAATGTCACTAATCCGCTCCTCCGGAATTATATTTTATTTGATTCATACCGGAAGGATAAAACGCAACTTTAATTGATAATCAGATGTAAGCAATATCTAATATTTTACTTGTATTTAATGTGTGAGTGCCTGTACGCTGTATCAGTGTAAATTATTAAATTAACCACTAAGATTTTCCTAAAACCTTGTTTACCGATCAGCTGCTGTCTTTTTGGAATAAACTATTTGGTAAAGGATAACAGTTTTCCTATTCACGTTGATAAGGAGTTATGAAAATACTTCACAATTATGCATTAATTTCCTTGTTTGATATGACGGAATATATTTGAAATTCAATAGATCATGACATTTGAAGCCCCCACCCAAAACAGAAGTAAATACTACGAAGTGATACGAAAATTGATCCGACAATAGGCAATCAACCTTTTCCGAATAAAGTCAGGTCTGTGTCTGTATTATTGTAAAAGGATGCTATTGATTCAATTTACTTGCTATGAGAAGAAGAACGTACGCAATACAAAATTAAGTTGAAATACCTGCAAAATTAATGCAACATTCAATACAAAATTAATGCTCAAATATCTGTGGAATCATTTGATATCCATTGTGAAGGCAAATGCATATATCAAACGATGTTTAAATTTGCATAATGCATATATATATAGCAATGCTAATATTTATATTTAAGAGCAGTATGTTTGACATATAGATTTATTCAAGCTTAAGCAGAAAACATGTATAGCTCTCCCTCCTGTTTGCCGGTAAATATCATGTTTATGCATTTAAAATCGACTAATCTCAAAGGAAACATTACATTAGTTATAGCATACGTCGAATAGCTTGAGATACGAATAAACAAATATTGTAAATAAAGGAAAAGGGTATTAAATGAAATATTAAAATGTGATTTAAAGACATTTCTTCGTGAAAAGCAAATAGGCTAAACATGCGAAGAAGATTTCTTAAGGAGCTGGCTTGAAGCAGCACACATACACATACACGTATACACAATCACGTACGTGTATATATATATATTTTACTTGTGCAACAGAGAACGCTTACTCTTCGAAATAGCAACGTTGTACCTATTGATAAGTTCAATTGTTAGTAAATAATACCGAAATGCGCGCGTGATATTAAATGTAACAAGCAATCTAGATTGTGTGAAGGTGCCTGGCTTAGTGGTTAGGGTATTCAGCTCGCAATCACAGGGTCGCAAGTTCGTTTCCCTGTGATGCGTTGTGTCCTCGAGCAAGTCACTTTATTTCAAATTGCTCCAGTTCACTCAGCTGAGAAAAATGAGTAATACCTGTATTTCAAATGGCTAACCTTGTCACATTCTATGTGGCATAGAATTCCTTTGAGAACTACGTTAAGTGCACGCGTGTCTGTGGAGCGCTCAGCTACGTGCACGTTAATTTCACGAGTAGGCCGTTCTGTTGATGGGATCATCTGAAACTTCGTCGTCGTAAGCGACGGAGTTCCAGTTTAATCTAGATTGGGCTTCTCAGTGAGTCTCGAACAATCGGCTGTCAAGATAAAATTCCACTATCGAAATAGTAGAATTAAATTATAGAACTAAATTGTAGAACCAAATTATATGTAATAGATCAGGGTATATGCAAAATTATTCACAAAACATCTACAGATATTGACCTTTATTCTAACCGTAAAAATCATGACGTTAGTTTCATAGATCAGAATATGGGCAATCATTTGAAAGGCCAGATGGGTGCATCGCTATTTTTTACAGGGCTAAAACGACCTCGCTTTACGAAGCTGTCATGAGATCTGGTCGGATATCGAATATCGCTACATGTATTTTATCATACTAACAATATCTGATTTCTGGTGGGTAATAAAATGAATCGATATCTGGGCACCTAAATTGTGGTTCAAAAATTAAACATGCCACATATTATTGCATTACATCAGAATGCAATTAACATTTTATTTGCCTGGGATGGATCATTTCAATGGATGCTAGCAGTATCAAGAATTTGATGTAATCTACAGTATTTTATTTGTCTTGCCTATGATAAATCTAGTACGCGGGAAAGAGATCAGATGACAGTTCGAGATAAAATCATTATACATATACATCATTAAAATGTTTGAACAATTCTTAGCTTTTAATGATTAAGGGTTGACTAAATACATATTGCGATTCTAGCAACAGGAATATATGTTAGAATTGTAACTATATACAAAAACAATTCGATAACGTGGGATCATTGCAAACTATATCTTGCAATGATAATGATGGTTTCAAGTTTTGGAACAATGTCACTAATTTTTAGGGAAGGGGATATATCGATTACCTAGTGCTGAACTGGTAATTATTTTATCAATACCGAGATGATAGGGGTAAAGCCAACCTCGGCGGTATTTATGTAAACATTCAGAAGAAAGCCATTCATGTTAACGTTCACATGTGTATAAATAATCAACCTTTTACCAGTAAAATGCATACGTTCATTTTCCCTTTTTGATAGTTTTCATTGCCAAGCAAATTGGGTAGAATTAATTTTATATATCTAGCTTTCTCGGATTGTCCATCCTTTAGAATATTATCAAATGTTATGTATATATGTCTTGTCTCTAGAAGTAGTCTACATCCATATGAAGATGATAACATCCATTTAAAACAGTATCGAGAGGTTTTACTATAACTTATAGTAAATATGTTATAGTATAATATCTGTTGTCTGTCATTATTTGCGATATCAATGATGACAGACACCTAAAATGAACACTTCCTCATTAACGTTTCATCCGCTGGAAAGTGACTCCTGATGAAGACGTTGATAGTCTATGACAAGTCCTGCTTCTATTAGTATTGATAATATAGATATCTAATTTTATTTTTATTTTGTTAAAATGAATTCTTTTTTCTGTTTCCTGGATTTTCGAGCTTTCAAAGTTTTTCGAACGCAGCGTTACAATTGTAATTGAAGGCTGGATTCGATATTGTCTTTTCAAGGAATTTGATACTAATTTCTTCCATTCAGTAGCAATATATTCTGTACTAATAAACATTATCATAAACGTAAGCATGACCAATATGCATTTTCTGAATTCTACCATGTATGTGTTGATTTATTTGTGTATATGCTTTTATGATAAATATGTATTTGTTCACAAACCGGCAATATTGTTAGATTTGTCACCTGCAATATCGTCCATGTAACACGTTTTTGTCTTGCTACACTTAGCTACATTAAGAAGAATAACAGGTTAAATATCATGAAGTTATACGTAGTTTACCTAATCCCTTTCAGAGGAGTACCGACGGGAATGACAGCATTTCAGAAATAATGATTTCACTCCAGTTACGCGATGCGTAATTTCTGTATCAACCTGCAAACAGTTTAATTCATCTAAGTAAATTTGAAGAAAGCACCAAGTTGAAATGCAGGATTTGCAATGTACTGGTTCTTTGGTGGTGGTATAATGCCCCGCATTCCTGGGATATACATTGAAACAACTATTGAAAGCTGGTGTCACGTTCAACAATAAGTATATATAATGATATATTGATTTAAACTACAAAAAGCAGAAGAATATCTGCAGAATGACATTAAGCATTGAATTGTATTAAATCAAGCATCTTCTAATATACTTCGTACAATATATAGTTTAATCTGTGCTCTTTGATCTGACATAAGTTTAAACATTTGATATTATTTTAGCTATTTTAACTATTCTAAAATGTTTCAGGTTCAAAGCTGCGATCATGCTGGACCACCACCGTTGACTAAGCTACCCATATATA
>NC_068983.1:140504327-140505623 GCF_001194135.2 Octopus bimaculoides | reverse complement strand
TATATATATATATATATATATATCGACGTATCTATACATATGAATATATACATAAGCTATATGTGCGTGTGTCGATGTGTTTGTGTGATCCTGTACGTTCATATTGATGCATTATGCATTCATTTGTGAGGCATATCAAATGTTTGAACTTATGTCAGATCAAAGAGCACAGATTAAACTATATATTGTACAAAGTATATTGTAACATGCTTGATTTGTTCGTTTAATTAAGACCCCGATCATATGGCATCCAAAAGAGTTTCCAATGTGGAGAATATGCAAAGATTTAGGGACTCTCAAACTCTTGAATAAGCAGCATCCGGGGGAGCATCAAATGCTCTTACTAAGAGCAGAGAAAGGGTATAAGAAACACATCAATAAGCTAAATCTAGGAGCGCTTCCAATGTAGCCAACATGAGAAGAGTAAGAGCAGAAATCAAGAGAGCTTCCAATGCTGTACAGCAAAGATGATCAAGACAGAATGTAGTCCAACTTGAGAAACTTGTTTCTCAATATGAAGCCATTCAAGTCTATTCCTCCCTACATATTGTGATTGTTGGAAAATCCCCAAAAAAACAATGCATCTATTGTGGAGCATTGAAGTTTACGGATCAATCCCAAAGCTTCTGCTGCTCCAATGGAAAGATCAAACTACAGGACTTTCCAGCTCCATCAGAATCACTCAAGTCATTGTTGGCTGAATTTTCCTGAACATGATTAGAGCTTACAATAATGCATTTGCAATGACTTCTTTTTTTAGCAAATGATGCAACTCTGCCTGGATGGCAGACCATATTTAGAATCCAAGGACAAGTATACCATCGGACTGGCAGTCTGCAGCCTCTGCCAAATGAACCCCAGAAGTTTCATTGAACCTATGTTTTGGAAAATCACCAAGTCGAAGCTGAGACAAGATATAATCTCTTCCGGGATTTGAAACTAAGCACAAGTCTGAACTTACAGGAATTACTTCAACAAACGAATCCATATGTTCAAGAGTTTAAATCTGCTCCCCAGAGTGATAAACTAGAGATTAGTCATTAGAGCTAATAAGACACCTGTTGGAGATCATGAAAGAAGGTTCAATGCACTATCTATCAATGATGTAGCAGGACTTATTGCAAGTCAGAACTTCATAAGAAGAGAAATATTGATAGAGAAAAAAATATAAGACATCCTCTGAAAATAAACCGTAGTGCGTGTTTTGATTGCATAATTAATAAATTAACATAAGACCGGGTCTTATTTTCGGGGAAACATGGTATATATATATATATATATGTATATATATATATA
>NC_068983.1:140502838-140504129 GCF_001194135.2 Octopus bimaculoides | reverse complement strand
ATACACGCACATACATACAGCTTGCGATGTGTAAATTGTCGCCATTTTATATTTTTTATTTCGCTTATATGCATTGTTTGCTTTTGATTTTGTCAACTACACAGTATAGTAAGGTCAATTGGGCACCGTCTGTGAGAAAACAACATCATGACGGAATTCACTCTCCCAGAGATTTGGGAATGACATACTGTACTGCTCGCTTGTCATTCACGTCGGAAGCTGAGGTAAAAACATTTCAGAGGAGAGTACAATCAGAGGACAGGTAGATAGTGTGATAAGAATGAAGCATTCTGTCAACATCATGTTGTTTGGAGCGAGCAGTAGTGATGGCGAAGTTTGGCCTCCATTCATGTTCTTACACGGCCTCACACTCAAAACGGAGGCCTACATCAAGTGTTTGGAGGAAGTAGTGCTGCCCTGGGACAAGACTGCAATACCCTTAGTTATGTGTGGAGTGTAGTTGAGCCAGAGATCAACAAAAGTCTTTGTAACACCAAAGATGAACTGAAGGCATGGTTTATGGCAGCATTCATCGATGTAAACAAGGAGACCGTCCAGATGTGTTGCAGGATATTCTGAAGTCATGTGGAAGCCGTGGTTAAAGCCAATGGCGGTTATATTCAATAAATTTACTCTTTAGTTATTCCAAGATATTTTTATGTAGTTTTTGACAATATAAGTAATAAACTGAAATGTCAGAGTTATTTTCGGTTTTACGTAATTTAGACGACAGTTTATTCAACACATTCTGTATATGTAGCTATTCTACTTAGAATGATTAATATTTATATGTGGCAGGCAGAGAGATGGTGAATCGTTAGCTCGGCGAGCAAAATGCTTAGTAGTATTTCGTCCGTCTTTACGTTCTGAGTTCAAATTCCGCCGAAGTTGCTCTTCCATTTTATCTTTTCGGGATCGATAAAAAAAGTACCATTTGAGCACTGGAGTCGTTTTAATTGCCTTGTGGCCTGTCTCAGAACTACTGACCTTGTGCCAAAATTTGAAATTAATATTTATGACATTGGGAGCACTTGTAGGAGAAATTACTTTAAACGCAATTTATATCATTAATGCCTACGTTCTCTTTATCTTAATGCAATAAAATGTTGATCGATGATCCGTTTTGGTTAATGAACAAAATGCATTTGGAATATCCCATGCAGAGTAACAAGCAAGCTTAATGCTGAAACGTACGTAGGAACTAATAATATAAGTTTGAGTTATACATACATACATTCATGCATATACGTACACACACACACACACACACACACACACACACACACACACA
>NC_068983.1:140497162-140500502 GCF_001194135.2 Octopus bimaculoides | reverse complement strand
AACCCCAAAATGGCTGAAGTTCAAAAGATAGTGCTCATGGGAACTGCCCATATCCTACATAAAATACTGTCTATGTGATCTCAAATTTTAAAGCAAACACAATTTTCTTATGGTTTCTTAAACATTCACTTGAACAAAACTGTACAAATCCAAATATATGGTACCCTAAGCATAACACCTACATGAACTTCTAACTTGTTGTCTCTTGAGGTCTCTGGGTGAGACTTGGATCCAACTTGTACAAATGCAAAACAAAAGTCAAACATAAAATAATAATAATAATAATAATAATTCAATGGCAAGAAAAACCTCTCGATGGCAAATACGCAAAGAGATCGAATAATGCCGATGCTGACAAAGCACTTACCCATCAATGGCTAATGGCTTCTGGCTTAAAATCAGAAACAGAGGGGTTTATCATAGCAGCCCAAGATCAATGCCTATATGCAAGGAACTACTGAGTCAACATATCAAAAGACGGCAGCTCCCCATTATGTCGTATATGTCAACAACAAAATGAGACCATTGACTAGGTTGTCTCCATTTGCAGTTGTCTTGCGCCTACGGAGTATCTCAACAGGCATGATAGAGCTGCACAATATATTTACTGGGTAATATGCAAAAATCTGGACTTGCCCCATGATAAGAACTGGTGGTAACACAAACCACCCCCAGTGCTTGAAAATGATCACATCTCACTCGTCTGGGACTTCACCATTCAAACTGACAGAAAGATAGATGCAAATAGGCTAGACATCATAGTGAAAGACGTCATACAAAAATCATGCCTCCTCATTGATATGACTGTCCCAATCGATATAAACCTATCTGTCAGGACCTACCAAAAACTGAGCAAGTATAAAGATCTTGCAATAGAAATTAGCAAAGTGTGGAACCTGAAGACTCACACAATACCTGTTGTCATAGGTACCCTAGGAATGATAGCAGATGGGGCTGATTGTTACTTAGCTCAGATACCAGGAAACCACAACATGGCAGAAATTCAAAAGATAGTGCACATGGGAACTGCCCATATCCTACGTAAAATACTGTCTATGTAATCTCAAATTTTAAAACAAACACATAATCTTCTAATGGGTTCTTCAACATTCTCTAGAACAACACTATGTACAAACCCAAATATATGGCACCTTATGCATAAAATGAACATGGACTTCAAACTTGTTGTCTCTTGAAGTTTCTGGGTGAGACTTGGTGCCAATTTGTACAAATGCAAAATAAAAGTCAATCATAAAATAATAATGATGATAATGATAATAATAATAATAATAATAATAATAATAATAATAATAATAATAATAATAATAATAATAATAATAATAATAATAATAATAATAATAATAATAATAAGAAGAAGAAGAAGAAGAAGAAGAAGAAGAAGAAGAAGAAGAAGAAGAAGAAGATGAGGTCTCTGGGTGAGACTTGGAGTCAACTTGTACAAATGCAAAGCGAAAGTCAAGCATAAATTAATAATAATAATAATAATAATAATAATAATAATAATAATAATAATAATAATAGACTGGACCCAAAACTATATATGGAAACTTGTGAGAAAATCTAGAAAGTTTTTAACAATATATGGAGCCCACCATCTGAAAACTGATATCAAGCGGCTGTACTTGAGGAAAGACTGGAGTGGAAGATGCTTAATAGCAGTAGAAGCATGTGTACAGATAGGAAGAAAAAGTCTAGTAGAGTATTTACCGAGCAGAAAAACTACTAAACAGTACATAAAGAACAGGTGATCAAATGCTTAATAGGAGAAAAAGACAAGAATGAAATACAAAGAGAGCACATCAGAGAGATTAAAGAGAAACATCTGCATGCTCAATTTTGGAGAGTCACTGAAGACGTACGTGGAATAAAATCCTAGGCCTGGTTAAAAAAGAAGCAATTAAAAAAAGAAATAGAGCCCCAAATTGTAGCAGCCCAAGGTCAAGCAATAAAAACAAACAACTTGAGAAAAATGTATATGGAGAGAATGTATCTGAAGAATGTAGAACCTGTGGAATTTGGAACGAGACAGTGGCACATATTGTGGAAAATGCCCCACGTTGACACAGGAAGAATATAAGAAATGGAGGTACAACCCGGTGGTAAATGTTTTGCACAGAAATCTTTGTCAGAAATGTGTAATTGAAGCTGGAAACTCACAGTACAATCATCGAATCGAAGAGTGCTGTAGTCGGAGAAATCTAAGATTTTGAGGGACATTCCTATTCAAACGGACAAGACGGTAGAAAATAAATGACTAGACATAACAATCATAGATAAAGACAAGCAATGTCGTTTACTAATCGCCCCATCATGCCCGTTTGATTTCAGGATAGTAAGGAAAGAGGACGATAAAAATTACACAATCCCTTGGAATTTGAAATTGGAAGAATTTGGAGTATGAGGACTGTAATTGGTTAGTTGGGAGCAAAGATACAGAGAAATGGCTGAAAGAAATTGGAATAGATTGTCCTGTAGGACTCCTATAGAAGGTTTGTCTCTTAGGGAGAGCAATTATTATCAGGACAGTTCTAAACCCTTGAAAGTCAGTTGAAAACTTGTTGATACTCAAGGTTACAGGCAAAACAAGAGTTGAAAACTTGTTGATACCTAAGTTTACCCGCTACCAACTTAAACCATTCCAGAAATAAGATCAGATCTAAGTCAGACTAAATGATAATAATTTTAGATACCTCAGATTAACATAATTTCGACTTGAAAATATAACATCTCTCACTGAATAAATGTAACATTATATCGATATATTTTCACCTGTGACACATTAAGCCCACATCGACAATACATATGGCAAAGTATGGCTGTTGTCCTATTCTATTTCGATATATTCAAACACTATCACGCATGGTAAAACACAATGTAGCACACCTGGAAATATGAATATCCATTCTGTACCAATACAATCATCCAGACCATAGTTTCTTCGGTACAGGAACACGTCCACCCAGATTAAAATGACACGAATGGAATATATTTCAGAAATATACAAAAAGTTGTAAACAGCCACTTGAACGATAAGAACCCATACAGTATATGCTACCGGTTGAATTATTTAGAATTCGGTTGTCTACATATTGGTTCCACCAATTTATTTAATTATAATGTTTATATAATTTTAATTATAGCTGAAACCTGACCGATGACCAATTAGAGCAGTTACACAACACACCTATTCGTTTAGATCACCAGTGAACTAAACTCCTGATATTTCACACTCACACACGTAAATACATATATGTGTGCGTACACATACACACATACATATATATATACATATATATATATATATATATATATATATATA
>NC_068983.1:140493917-140496864 GCF_001194135.2 Octopus bimaculoides | reverse complement strand
ATATATATATATATATATATACATGTATGTATATGTGTGTTTTTGCTTATATGTATATGTGCGTTTGTATCTATGATTCAGTTTACAGAGATGAAAAGTGAGGCTAGCAGTCGAATGAGAGAAGGTTAAATAACATACATAAAGCAACAAACTTGAATGTGTGTCGTTGTCATTACGTTATTCTACTGTCCATCACAAAGTAATGGATATTAAACCAGTTACGCTTGATTTGCGAAATTAATATTTCCATAGTAAAATGTTCTCTACAAAATAAATATTTAATTCCGTTGTTCCAGCCGAATAGCACAGTGTCTGTATTGTTTAGTGAATGTCATCCTGAATTTACTGAGAACAAACTTAACAATTTATCTTATATAAGAAGCTTCCGAAATTTCTACGCTGGTTAAATCAATAGTATTCTGTTATAATATGCATTGGAAGTGTTTCAATAAGTGATATCCAAGCTGCATGTTCTGTCAAGTTGTCACTATACCTATTCGACTTCAGAAGTTATGAATGACAAAAATATTAAAACATATGTCAGATTTGACTCAACATTATATATACAACAATAACGAAACACAGACACTACATATATTACGGAAACCACGATAAAATGCACAAATTATTTATGTAGATTACCTTCCTAGTATCCCACATATAGATTTCATAGTACTCTCTTGGTGTGCTTTCTTAAATAAATTTGTATCGGCAGATAATACGCTCTACCTTCGTTTTAAATAGTTAGGCTAAACAGTTTCCAAGCCTCCATTATACACGAATACACAATATATTAGAAAGCGTCTTCTTATACCTCATACTTCTCTTCATTGTTGTATTCATTCGACGTATCAGAAGCGGAAGTTAAACGTATTGATCACACCAAATACCGCATATTTCGTATGTTTTCCATGATTAATCGCAAGCACATATTAATTATTACTTTGGAGAAAGCCGTGTGCGAGATATTCGCTAACACGCAAACACACAATTCCACATCCACTATGAAAACATCGGAACCTCTACTGGTACACCAGAACAAATGAGAGTTAATAATTCGCCTTTCCGAATACCTTTATTTTATTGCAAATCTTTCCGGATTTTATTTAAATATTTACACTAATTAGAATTTCATATTCCCCATAAACGCCTAACTCAATAATTTGTATCTTTTGTAGTGTTTATAATTCAACAAACAAATGTAAAAAAGAAACAAATAACCATGCTATAAATAGATATCGCTAATTTTATATTTCCTGCTCATCTACACAAATGTATTCTGAAGTATAAACTTGTTCCCTGCTTACATATAAGACTTATATTATCCAGCTGAACTAATACACAGCAAGACAAACTCCGTTGCCATATTTTGTTTAGGATCAGCATGCTGTGAAACTGAGAGTATCCGAACAGCTATTCGATTAAAACATTGAAACTCAATATTATGGTCCCACACAAATCTGCTAAACACACTCCCTTAATCTACAATTTGCATAGCGAACTGATTTTGGTACAGTCGTACATGAAAACATCTTATTCGTGTAGGAGACTTACGGCCTGCTTGTTCTGTCACATCATCAATTAAGAAATGACTTCGTCACAAAAAATAGGCTGGTGTATGCGGAACAGTGATTGAAGGAGAACTGAAATTTCGGCGCCGGTGCAACAGACTGTGCCAGTGGCAATATAATTGCTGCATGAAATTATTGATGGAGTATTGAGCTGTCGTTTTATGTACCAAAATAACTGCTTGTATATATGTAAATGTTCGGGGCTATGTGCTAACTTGAGGCTGTTGCCAAATATTACAATCCCCTTAAAATATTCCCAGTTTTAACTGCCAACAAGGAGATACACCTTTGATTAATATTCTGTCAGAAAATAACTCTTTTACTACTTGCTATTTGAAATTATAAAAAAATCATTGTATAAAGATTTGTTGATGTTGTGGTCGTTGCTGTTTCTGTTGTGGTATAATCTTAAAGTAGAACTTACGTTCCAGCCTCATCGACTGAAACGACGTGAAATAGAGTGTCTTACTCGAGGACACAACGTATTACTCAAACAAAGAATCGACTCCAAAAACTTTGGATGATGAATCTATTTCACTAATACGTGCTGTGCGTGCGCGCGTGTGTGACTGTGCACGCGCGCGTCTGAGTACATATGAAGAAACTTCGTGACTACTGTACGAGACCATGCCGTACAAGAACATACATACATGTGCCTTACGAAAAAATATAGATATATTCTTCGCTACTGGTTAACGTCACATCTCCCATCGAGCATCGCTCAGCTTGAAAGTCTGCCAATAACGTTCATGTGGGCCGTGATTTGGACATAACATATATTTCCCTTATTTAAATAAAAACAAAACAGCGTATACTTTATGGTAAATTTGACTGATATTTTTTATAGATCGATCAATTGCATTGAGCCACTTCGTGTGCCTGATAGTACAGGTAGAGTGTTTGAATATGTACGATAGTACGTACATTAATATCCCCAAACATCAGCTACATTTTTAATACAAATATCACCGATATGTTTGCATCAAAACTAATGAACGAATGATTTCAGTCAAGCAAAATCATGAACAAACTGGAAGCTGCAGCAACAATAGTTACTATACATTTTATTTAATTCTATATTTTTCCCCAATGTGCAACACATTGACGGTTATAATTCTAGGTCAGCTTATAGCATTTCATACTGCAGTACTGACATATGAGCGGAATTGAAGCAGAACAATAACTTTATTCAAATGTGTCCTGCGCTCTATCCAATTTCCCTTTAGCTATTTCAACCAGAACTCAATTTTAGAAATATCTATTAGGGAAAAAAATTACTCTTACAATAAGAATTGACTGTTTCATTCAATATTGAAAATGTCACATGCCCACTCACACGCAAACACACACACACACACACACACACACACACACAC
>NC_068983.1:140487290-140493872 GCF_001194135.2 Octopus bimaculoides | reverse complement strand
CACACACACACATAAGCGCACATGTATACACACATGTACACCCATATACATACAAATACAAACACACACACGCATAAGCATATAAGTATACACACATGCATACCCATATATATACAAGCACAAACACACACACATACACACACATATACACACACACACATATGTATTGACAATATGTTATATCACAGTTCATATGTGATATTCAATAATATTTGATGACATTCGTTACTGATAAATTTCATATAAATTCTTTAATATTCATATAGGCAACTTTTCCTCTTAAGAGCTATATCGAATTGAATTCATTCTTATCTTCAATAAATAATCGATTTTTTTATTCACCTCGAATAAATTCTATCAAATAAATTTTTTGTGTAAATACAAGCGGAAATCGGTTCAAATTGCAGACTTATTATGTGCGTTACTAATTCATTAGAAATAATTTGTTGCGTTTTATATCAGCACTTGCATTTATCATTCCAAATTTCCGTTCTATTCAGTTTAAGGATAAGTGATAATGAGAAATCAATTTTGTTTACTGAAATCATTGAACTCTATATGCAAGCATGTAAAGATTAGAATATGGCATTTTGTAAGATTCAAATAAACTTTATATGATATCTTACTGTGTTGATGACACTCAATTGAAACCTCCATCAGCCTTTTACTAAAGCAATCGAAACAGGCATACGGATTACTTTAGGAAGCTACTGACTATGGCTGATGACATATTGAGAAATTATTAAAATGATTATAATGGGTAATTAAAATAGTGAAAAACATTTGCAATGATTGGTTTGTGAGAATATATTGGTTATATTATTGAATTTGAAGTATTTGTTCGTACTTAATAATAAGAGGAATATATAACGCCGAATTTATTCTCGCGTTTTTGTTACCCATTAATTGATATATTGCAACTAAAATGAGTAGTTTCCCCCATGCACAGATATTTCAACATTGTGTTACACTTAAATTGGTTTATTATACGAAAAATAATTCAAGTCAGATCGTTGAACAATAAACAAATTGTATATTTCATAATACTGTCATGCATAAATACAGAAATTTCTGTATTTATACAATTTTGTAAAGTAGAAACACAATGACAATCACTAATATATTTGGATTTCTTTGGTTTACATTATTCCTAGCAATATCAGCATTTAATTTTGCTATGTTATAGGTAACTATAATTTATGTTCTCTTTCTAAATAATTATAGCACGTATTGATACGATGAAAACTTATGCCTGCTACGGAGAAGAAAATTTTACACAAAGGTGAAAATATCTCTATTATATGGAGGGTCAAAGCAAACTGAGTTTAAGATTAAATTATGTTTTCTTCTTAGTTTACTGCATCAAGGGTTGCTATAAAAGATATTCTCATTAAATCCAATCTTTATAAATGACATCTCATCATAAGAGTTCTCATTTGCGGAGTTATTTGGTAGATAAGGGTTCTTATCGCTATTTCTGTTGTGATTACAAATTTTGATAACATGGTATAAATTGCAATCGGATTTTTACAGGAATAAAAATGTTCATTCTTTTCATTTAATATAACATGTAGCTCATTTACAAATGCAAAACGTGCCGCTAATTCTGTAATGAACACGTATCATATAAATTTTAAATGCAAACTTTGCATACACTATTTTTGGGATTTGAAATTAATATTTTTTGAAGTTATTGAGACAATTCTCACTCTACAAATAACCCATGGATTTATGGATCTTAATTTTAGGTGGACGAAAGATGCTTCTCACTTGAACAACTATTGCACCCGCCGAGTGATTACTTTTAACGTTAAAGGATGGTTATTTAATCTTCTACGACAATACGAAAGCAAGCAACAGCTTCACCTAATTAATTCGTATCAATGTTTATACAGTGGGTTAATATCAGATTTCAAATGAGATCAGATCAGCTTGGTAATGTACAGATAGTAAAGGCTCAAAAAAGTTTTTTTTTTTCGATTGGCTTTTGGAAGACGCAGGGCATAAACATTCAGAACAATTTAGTATGAAAAGCAAAGGTGCAATATCATACTAGCATATGTAGTGTACTGATAATGCACAGCTCGTCCCTCTTTGAAAACAGCTTTAATATCTGGAATTTAACATCGTGGACAAAGATATCAGATATGAATCGAAAATGCCTAAAAATAATCGCTAAATGCATTTCAAATTCATTCTTTTTTCTTGTTCTCTAACTGAAAAAGCTAAAAGGAATTCTTCTAAACTAATAACAGATTAGTTACTTATGCTTCACTTAAAACCAAATTTGCTTCTACTATATTTTTATTTGTCATGTCGAGTGCAGAAATGCACTTTATATTCGTCATCTGATAACCTACGGATCCATTTTTGACATTGAGATTTCCAGATGTATTCATCCTGTACGATATTTTAGGTGGAATTAGCTGTGATGGCTTTTGTATGTCATGCACAAGAGTACCGTATGAATACAACTGATGTATAAATTATGATTATTTTAAAACGTTAATTAACCACAAAAATGATATGCCTAAATATATATTTATATACAAAAAGTCCAGCAATTGTACAACTGTTTGAAGTACCACTCAGTTTATCTTCAGATAACAGTCCCTACAGAATTATTAAGATACTCTATGCTTTGGGAGTGGCTCAGCGCATTGAGTGTATGAAGTTGAATGTGGCAAAGGCTCGGGTGTTCCAACAAAGAAAATAGCTATTCCATTAAATAGATATCTGCAGTTTGACTAACAAGTCTATGATAAATAACAACTATTCAAGACAACTCAAATCTAAAGACAGCGTTATGAGGACGAGAACTACGTAAACTAACCACATAGCTACGTCTGTAACTAAAGTTTTCTCCCGAAAAATCGAATAGCCGAATATCAGTGACACTGCTCATCTGAATATATGTGTGTGTGTTTTCTGTTAGTATACAAACAATATCCAAAGAATATGAAATCACTTTGAGCAGTATCGTCTGCGTAGTTAAAAATAGACGCTTCAATATTATAATATTATACGTAGTGGAGTGTACTGAGGAATAAAATCAATTTCTATAGCGTACTGTGTGCAGTCAACTGAATCGACATCACTATATCAATATCAATTAACGGGTAGACCTCATCGTGAAGAATCGCAAATTCAAGCCTGTGAAATAATGTTATTTTGAAATCTTTAAACAAAATCGAAGATATCAGTGATAAGAATCGTTCAGTTTAAGTGCAGTTGCCTTTATTCGTTTGCTGTCTTTGAAATTATTCAGGATACAGCTTCAAATGTATATAAGATTAAAGAAAAACACGTTGCTGCCTATAGAATTTCTTATGTATTCATTTCGAGAAAACCGAAGAATAATTATGTTAGTAAGATGGAACATATTGTAAGTTGAATCGATCACTGCTGATTATAAATAATTAATTTTCCAGTTACGGAACTTGTGTATAGCAGCTCCTATACAGTGCGAGGGACTTGTTCGATTGTTTGACATTCGTATTCTCTTTATGGAAATGCATTTCTAATAGAACGCACCACAATCCGACCTAGTCGATAATGAATACGTATCTCAAGGTTGTTATAAATTAGTGATGTAACAAATTGGGTAAATGTTAAATTGAAAACAGGTGTTATATATATATATATATATAGCAAGAGCTTCTATATGGATTTTATTGCAAAGGAACATGGAATGGTTTTGTATTTTTCAAACAGCTAAACGTAAACGAAACTAGATTAATACTGAAACTGGAATAGCCTGCTGCTTATAGTGCTCTCATAGGTTCTTATAAAGATTACCTACGTAAATTAATTAGACAAGTTAACCAGTCTCCTAAAGTGACGGTAATTTCTCTTCATGGTGCATCACATGCATGGAAACAAAACGAATAATTACGTACTTTCGAAAATCCCGACACCATATTCATAGTGGAATTCCAGATCAAACTTGGTTATTTTGACGAATTGATAAATAGATGTTCAGTGAAGTGGAAATAGGCTCTAGCACCGCAAGGAAGTGGTTTTTATATGTTTTACGTGGCAAAACTAATACTACTGAATAATGGCAGACACTGCACACAAAATAATATTCTTCACCCATATAGGTACGCGTCACCAATTCATTCGACCGTTACTTCTGTATCTTATTACAAATTTTACACATGAACATTATCTGAGCATTATCTAACCATTCATTCGTTCTATATATAGATAGTCATCCGATCACGTCCAACGCATCTTTTATATTACATTTCTTTCAATGTTCTAAATGCAAATGTTCATACTTAGGAATTCAGAGAAAATATTCTTTATTCTTCCGCACTTATTTTTTCGAAATGGCCTCAAGCGCCGTGCGTTCCACCACACCACGAGGAGATACCTTCTCCCTTAACCACCATGGTTTCTAAAATGTAACAGTGAGTGGGTAATGTACCTCCTTCTGAAAGCAACTAATAATTGAAGTCACTGTCCTACAAATGATCTTATTAATGGAACGTTTGTGCAGTATTTGTTGTTAATAACGTGAAATGTCTATATAAAAACATTCATGCTACAAATGCGCAAGTTGGTATGGATAACAAAACTAGCATTTAAACGTAATGATTTTGTTTTGTTCAAAACAAATCTTTGGAAGCTCAAATATTTGAAAGTCTTATTTTCTATTTTCTTTTTCTTCTTTGGATATTTAAATACGTGTTATGGAGATACACCAGCTGTTTGTGAAAGATCATTTTAATTGCTGTTTCTGTTGTTATCAACTTTCTTTGGACATATTATTCAGACAAAAATCCACTGAATTATTATGTCTGTCATGTGCAAGGTTAATAATTATATCCCAGTGGAGCTGTAAAAATAAATCTTTCCGAATTGTACAGTCGGACAAATGAAAAGTATATTTTTTTATCACAACAAATACTTTTTTTTATTAGAATTAAACTTTTTTCTGTAAGCATTTTACATCTGTTGTAATATTACCTATATACCGGCAATGGTTTAATCTACAAGTAGATCGATCTTATATCTATTGTCAGATTCACATTCAATTTACAATAAAATGGCTATATTTAGGAGGCATATCTTTCGGTTATAAAGTAATATATAGGCCTATGTGAAAAAAAAACATGAAAATATGGTTATATTATGAATATCATTCTATTATTTGATTCTGCGCTGAATTGTTTTCGTAGGAACCACAATATAATAATATTTTAATCTAAAAGAAAATAAATATTTGAGAATGCATCGTACGGTGCATGAATTCTCAATTTATGTACATTTTGAAATAATATTTAAAATGACATTCATTTGCTGATTTGTACATTTAAGAAAATTATTCATGCTTTATATATATATATATACTAAAACGATAAAGACAGAAAGAATTGTATTCCAATAAAATCACAAGAAATACTTGAGTGAAGGATTTTAACGTGTTGTGCGTTTTTTTGCACAATGCATTTAAAAGCGATGGGAAAAGACATTTTTTAAATCCCCGTCAAAACTGAGAAAATCCAACATGTATGAATGAGCTATTCTAGACTTCCACCTTCTAATTTTGCACAAACTACACAAAATCAATTTAAACACCTTTGTTTATTTCGGAATGACTAGGAACCCAATAAATATAAATCCAAACTGATAAAGAATCACTAGAACAGTAGAAAAGCAAAGAAACGCCACAATACCGATACAACACGTCAAAATAATCTCGACAAGTTGCATAGTGAAATTGATATTCTCACTAGCACATGATTCAGTTTTTCTCAAACTGAAAACGTCCGTGCCTCATGTGTAAATCTGAATGACTGCGAGAGTAAGCAGCTTGGCTTGTTACTATTGAAACAGAAACCTATATGTTTGTAGCTTCCGACTGGCTAAACTAACCCAACATTTCCAACTTTTAAAAGCTATTAAGTCTTTATTTATTTATTTACGGCGAAAATGAATTTCATGACAATGATTGTTTTACAAAAGTACACCAATATGCCAAATATGAAATTAAGTGGAGCAAAAACAAAAAAAATGAAGAAACTGAAAAGTGGCAGCCAAACAGAAAAGTTCCTTATGGCCAAGAAAGTTATGCGACTTTTCAACAACCAACAAAAGAGACCGAACAAACTGAAGCAAAGCACTTCCTCATATCGTGTAATAATTAACCACATGGATAAAATCGCTAAAATGTTTCCACCTACTGTAGTCCTCGAGGAGCAGTAACAACAGAAGCAACAACGACTATAACAACAATTCCTACTATCACCACTGCAACATATTTGTTTTATTTTTCTCTATTATGTGCGTATGTGCATCCGTAGATTTCTAATGAAGTAATACGCTGCTTCTGTTCTCTTCTACTTCTCTACTAGAAACGTTTACTTTGGAATTTACTTCTATTGAGAAAAAAAAAATCATGTGCATGTTATTTTTAACGTAAGTTTTCTTATGACGGCTTCTCTTTTCTGCTTATTACTTCAATAGAAATCTACGGATGCACATACGCACATAATAGAGAAAAATGAAACAATTATGGACGACTTTCTCCGAAACACCACCGAGTGGGGAACGCTTCTCAAAAATAACCTGCAG
>NC_068983.1:140483350-140486937 GCF_001194135.2 Octopus bimaculoides | reverse complement strand
AAATACTTTCACCGTAAATTGTTGTATATCCGGAATCTACATAATAAATACAATATGCATAGAAAATTTCATTTAAAAATATTCATTTTTCTGAAAGTTATGACCTTCCAAAGTCTGGTGGGTAGAACTCTGTAGTTATGCCCAAAACTGTACAAATCCAAATATATGGTGCCCTAGGCATAACACCTACATGAACTTCTAACTTGTTGTCTCTTGAGGTCTCTGGGTGAGACTTCGACCCAACTTGTACAAATGCAAAGCAAAAGTCAAATATAAAATGATAATAATAATATATGGTAATAATAAATATAATAATAGCAATAGTAACATGGTCGTAATAGCAGTTAGCATACTGATATAGTAGATTTTGTGGTAACGAATATAGCACACGCAATAATAATAATCTTTTGAACTGTAACACTACCCCCAATGACAGTAGTAACAGCAGTTTTCTCATAAGATATTACTATGCCCTCAAATAGCTAAAACAACAGTCATCATTTGTATCATATTGTTGCAAATTTACGGCTACATTCGTAAGAATAATGTTGAATATATGCAAATGCTGTCGGTCAACATCCACTTTCTAGTTTTGGCTCATTCACAATGCAAATTTGTTTGTAAGACTACTTTACACTTATTGGTGTCTTCTAATGTACAATCTTCTTTCTAAGCTTCAAGTAACTATAGCATGTGAGTAGTGAAAATATAAAACTTAGAACTGCGTATCTAATGACAAGGGATTTTATTCCACATAATCCCCCTTTTGTATTTCCATTTTCACAGCTAGATCTTAGATCTCATTACACGTTGAATGCAAATAATGAGCCGATCAGAGTCACTGTATATTCCTTCATCAAACATATTGGTATTTCACAATGGAATTCGTTTCTGCATTTTATAATTAATCAGAGAAACGACATACTCCTAGAGGTAGTGAAGAAACAAATTTAAAACTTTACCGCCTGTTAGCAAATCCTTTACTTCAAACAATATCCCCACAACGTTTGCTTTAATTTCTACAATTGAATATGCTTCAGTCAAATGGTTTGTTTGATTACGTGAAATTAATCCTTCACAAAATATAGTGGTATCTTGTGAATATTAGAAATCAATACTTAATTATACAACCTACGAAGGAATATTTGTCTCATTCAGTATATCGATTTCTTCACAACAAGCAAGACAATGCTGATTTTCATATAAAATATTTGAAAGGATAAGATATTACAAAAAATTAAATGTACTGCTTCTAATATATAAAATTAATTTGTAAAATTTTCATTCTCGTAGGTAACCGCTAGCACGAAGCCAGCTGTTTAGATCAGTATGGCGGAGAAATTTGGGAAATACAATCAATTCTTTATTATATATATGGTTTATATATATTATAAACCACAAACAACATAAGATTCAATAAGGATATACACAACTTAAAACACATTAAGGTTGTTAGCAGCTATGGTTCATATATAGCTATATCTCTAACAAATTTGATATCATTTCGACCATACAACGTGAGACATTGAAACGTATCTTACCATTCCCATCATTCTTATCAAGGAAAACAGAGCTAAGCGTAGGCACGTCGAAGTGACCAAACAAACTTTTGGGTTGTAGACATAAGTTATAAATGGGAGCAAAACAATAATCAGCCCTCCTACTGCATATATTCGGGCAATGTCTTAAATCAGAAGCAACGCGAAGAATATGAAACAAGATGATGAGCACTGACAATGCAATAAAATTGCATTTACATTTCATAAGTTAAATATAAAATTATGCAACCTAGTGTGGTATGCAGTTTAAATACTACATTAATTGCTACGTATATTTACGATAGCAGGCAACTGGCAATGTAAATAATTTATTTCCCGTATTTTATGCATATATTATATACAATATAACAGTTTCCCTCACTTCCATACAGCTTAAAATGTTGTATGGCCTTAAACTAAGCATTGATAAATGCCTATCAATGTTTCTCAAGTTTTATTGTTTGCGATTTCAAAATTATCTACTTTATCAATGTAACTTTCTCTGTCGTCGATTCTTCAAATTGCTAAATAGACTCACATTGATCTATTCAGCGGGATTTATAGAGAATATGATGACACCGAAATATCTCACATGTAGTGTAAGGTCAGTGGAACAAGCTGCAATGTTACATCAATACTCATTAATCATTACGCTCTATCAAAGTCTATTGATGTTCATTGTCATTAAAAGATGCCTACACATTTCCATCTATTGTTTGCAGACATCACAACTTTGCTCCTTTCCGAATCAACGATAATAGAGATTTCTAAAGATTTATCAGGACTGACAACATAAGATTTTACAGGAATCAAGAATTTTTTATAAATATTATGGGGTTTCTGGTAAAAGTCGAGGCAGCCCTGACATGCCTTATAGAAAATCAAAAGAAATTATCAACTGGCTGCGTGTTAAAAATTCATATGCGTAGATATTTGAACTGATCTAATTCACAAGTCATTTCGGTATCAAGCGCTGTCAATAGCGAAGGACTTTGAGAAACATACATCGCTAAACAGAGATAGCTCTGAAATGTATGTTGGCATTTAAACATCTTAATCCTAAAGTGAGAATTTTCTCCACTGTAGCCCGCAGTGAAAATAACTGTTATAGATGTCACATAGTCGGAAACATATATGAACTTTCATAAGAGTTTGTTTCTGTGTGTATAAATAATAGTTTCCGTGAGAGTCTTGTGAAATGAGAAACACGTGCACTAAATTTCATCCACCATGAGAAGCTCTATTAATGCAGCCATAAGTAAATCTTCAAGGTGTATAGACGTGCAAAATTTAGGTTAGAAAGCATAAGACCGACCAAAAAGAGTAGTCCAACGTATTCAAATAAAGCATATAATGGACTACATATAATTTGTAAGAAAATAATTAAGTCAGAATTGAATTACATTAATGACAAATTCTGAGGGTAAAGTTCAGTGTCTATATTTTTAAAGGAGAATTAACCCGTAAAATTAGGAAAATACAGCAATGCAAAACTTCAAATAATTTACTCTAGAAACCACGATGATTTATTTGTTCGAAAGTTAATGACACACATATTTTCCATCTGACCACATGTAGAAAGAGCATCTCTATACGATGCTCTATGAACATCGAGACTAAATTTCAAACCATGGAATTGTTATACTTACCAGATAATATATATAGCACATTCTACATAAAGGAAAAATTGAGCAGCCTGGCCGACGAACTAGAAGGTCAATGGTAAAAATTGAGAGATAGGAAACCTACACATGCACTACAAAACCATGCTGAGTATAAGCACGAATTCGTTCTGAAAATTCAGATATAAAAATATATCTACACAACAATTTGATACAACAGGCGAGCTTTAGAGAAACTTATGCTTACAATAGATCAGAGAGAGATGAATAACCGAAAATATGCAAAACTTTCAAGTCAAATGACAAACAGTTGTTATCTGCTTGAAAAATGGCGAAATAAATTATTGTTTCAACCAGGAAAGACTGGATGTCTGTATTTCACAAAACATGTGATTTTTGTTGTAGCATTATATATATATATATATAT
>NC_068983.1:140482044-140483274 GCF_001194135.2 Octopus bimaculoides | reverse complement strand
ATATATGGGAGAATGTACGAAAAAACAACAACAGACGAGGACAGGTGGTGTAAATAAGAAGAGGATGTATTAGTATGACGCTCGGGAATACGGAAAGTCTTTGACGTTTCGAGCTACGCTCTTCAACAGAAAGAATACGGAGACAAGGAGAAAAACACGGAGAAAAAAAACTGAATAGTGTTCAGTCAACGGTCAATATATATATATATGTATGTATGTATGTATGTATGTATATATCAAAAGGATGTGTTATAATACTATTCCACATCCATGCCAAAAATCCAATAATACTAATCCACATAAACAAAACAGCCATACCAACAATCCAATACACCTCTATCATCAGCTGCCCCACGGATATCATTATGGTTTCGACACCTGGGCAGTACCATGCAATCCAGCGGTGTCAACATCACTAAAATAAGTGTTGTTTGGGAACAAACAAACAAACCAATGAAATACATTTACCCATTCGACAAGTGTATCGATAAATATATTCCATAAGTAAATTGCAATCCCTCCTAAATACGTAACTAAACAGCGAAATATATAAGAAGTGATGGTATTATTAAAATATCAGCACGAGTGGCAAGCGAACTATCAGCCGTACAAGGCTGATTTTGCAAGAAGCAAAAATGCCAATTCTAAAATCTCTCTAAGAGAGCAAAGCAGTAGTTGGACTATCAAGTATACACATACACACACTATCAAGTACTCTCAAGTACATACGCACAGACACATACACACATATCCCAAATCATAGAGCAATTCGAATTTCAAAAATAATTTTTCGCTGAGTCTATTCAGTTCTTACATAAACATGACTTCGATTGTAAAAACAAATATCATCCACACATTTTCAGAAAAGAGACTCACTTCATCACATGTCCTGACGGACATTATTGTTATTATGACTGTATTTTATTTTCATTTTCACTTCCTTTGGATAATTCATTAAAATACAATCGATATATACATTTTCATTACATTTTTTTTTTGCAAATACAAAATCATATGCAGAATTGCCTATACAAATTTCTCGAACACGTTTATTTGATTAGTATAGGTAAATGTGAATTCCCCTGTCGAATGTTTTCCGTACTACGCTGAACATCCAAACGACAGGATATTAAACGCGTCCACCATTTATTCAATATATATATATATATATATATATATATATATATATGTAAATAGATTTTATTTTTATCAGTCGGAGCAGATGCTACT
>NC_068983.1:140476030-140480647 GCF_001194135.2 Octopus bimaculoides | reverse complement strand
ACACACACACACACACACACATACACACACATATTTCGTCTACCTTGGTGCATTGCGATCCAAATTTCTCTTCCTGCGACCAGACAAAAATAGGCATTTTTATACCTCTAAAGGAAAAATGGAAACGAAAATGGTGCTATGGGCAGCCACACAACACATCACACGCAGCCACTCAGTAAGGATTCGTCGTTGAAACGTAATTCGTACTGCTGATATCTAATTCATTCTGCAGAGTAACATACATGCTATGCATATAAAAATAAATGTTTTACCACCGTACATTTATTTTTCATCAGCCTTCATTTAAATTAACTTGATGTTTAAGAGTAAATTTTGAATATTAAACATTTGGCAGATTTACCTAATTTCTCTATATTAAATTGGAAAACTGCTTTGTATCCTCCATTCACAATGTACTCGGTCTTACCGCCAACTATGAAATAATACAATATGCCACCGTATTTCAATTTTCTTACTGTTTAATTGCAATTTTAATATTGACTTTTAATTTCCTTTAAAATGTATCACCTTGCCAACGATATTTATTCTGTTGAATATGACTGAGTGCATTTATTACCTTCAGCCATATTTAGTCTCATGTATTCTGTTTCCACTAGAAATGTATGTGGTTGAAGCTTATATGGATGAAGATGTTATGGTGTCATAAAAGATTTAAGAATTTAATGTACACAATGTACAAATAGATTTCTTTTGGGAAATTAAACGTTTTATTCATTTTCATTGTTCACTTATTTCGAAAGAGATAATTACATGTCAACTACAATGCATCACGCGTCTTTCTCTGTATTACTTCAGTTGAATTAAATGGCTTCAAAATATTTAGACAATAATGGGAAATGAGAAATTTGAACTGTACATGTAAAACAGTATTTATTTTCACATGTCTATGTTTTCATTAATTGATTTGAATCAAATTTGTATTTTTCAAATGATTACATTCCTTTTCGGGGAATAGATAAACAGGAAAGGGCTATGACATTTGCAATTTTCTAAAATCCTTTTCATACAATACTTGCATCTGAAAACATCGAAAATGGGGAAATATTGTATATCAACCGTTTTCATGGACTTCTTCCAAAGAATTATTGACTTCAAGATAGGGTATTTGTAAATGTTATAGCACACTGATAGACATTTTCAAACATTTTCGGAGAAAAATATCAAAAATTAACGAAGCGTGTAATTACTTGTAGCTGATAGCTTGGAAGGGCTGCATGCAACAATGTTAATTCAAGCTACTAACACTAATCGATGATAGTACCTCCCGGCAAACCGAAGCTGGGGTTAAAATCAGCCAAATAGAGCAGGAAATATGGATACCATTTTGGCATCTATAAAACATTCATAGATGACATAAAAGTCATAACCCTCAAACGCAGAGACACAACTGACACTGAACCCCCTGTAAAGCGGAGTACAATAAAATCCTTACAGCCAGGACTTATGGCGTCTTTAGTATTTAGAGGTCTGCGATTCCAGTAATACAAGAAAAAATGTAATGCTGTGGAAAAGATTATAACCATCAATTTTAAGGATTTTGGCAATAGCAAAGACGCTAAATCTCAACTGAGGACAGCGGATAAAAGCCAGCTACTTAGAAGATTCAAAATATGTTGCTTCCAGTATGGTATCATCCTCAGACTTCACTGACCATATTTGCTGTCTTGCCATTTTTTAGCCTTGGCTGGAGTAGAGGTGAGGAAGAGGATCTGCTATAAATTTGCGTGAGGGTGGAAGGGCATTCTCCCAGCTTTCGGTTCAGTCAATCTATGCAACATTACATTGAAGCTCCGCCTATGATTTTCACCAGTGAGGAAGGAATTCAAAATCAGGAAAGCGAGAACAATCAACATATTAGTTGTCTCTCGGGATGAGAGAGATTCAGGCATGACGACAAGATCATAACCATACTAGCAATACCAAGAGATTTCAAGAGACACAAAAACACTAAACACAGGAACAAGAAGAACACTTTTCATTACGATTCAACAGAAGATTGAATGCTGTAGAACTTGCCATGCAAAGAGACTGATATGTTGTACAAATCTATCAATATTGTTCTACCTCCTTCATGCCGTTGTTGACAATTTACCAAACGCCCAATAACCTTAAAGTATGTGAAAATGAGAAGACTCATCCTTCAAGCAGAGTGGAGTAACTCTTTGCATATTAAACCACATTTTGACAAGGAAACTAAAAGGGACCGGAAGAAGGCCTGTACAAATCAAGTTACAAGCTCCTTGCAGATATTACCAAGTGGACAAACCTGCAAAGTGTTAAGGTGAACAACCAGAAGAATGCACCGCCCAAGATATCACATTCCTAAGGGAAGATGACAAGGCTCCTTAGGCTAAAGCAATGGTAGAGCCACCTACTTTTTTTATTTTGCATTGAGTTTAAGATTGGGAGATGCAAATATGCTTGAGGAGCTGACTCGCTTTCTCAGCTTATCACTTCGACCAAATATGTTCCTATTCAGGAGGAATATGCAAAAAAACATCGTCATGATTGAACGTACAGCGCCCTGGAAGAACGCACTCGATACGGCAAATAAGACCGAACCTAAAATGAATATGTTTATCAAAAAAACCGCAATAGGGTTAGTTTCACTGGTGAAGACTAGTTCAGTTCTCACTGCCCACTCAGGCGAAGAGTACAGACTTGGGAATGAAGCGCCTGTGATCCTGATATAACTACTGGCGATACGGAAGACTTGCCAACATTGCGATGGAAGGTACAAGTTGAGCTTCTAAAATCAATGAGGAGATCAACCAGTGATGGGAATTCCCAGCGATGTGTATTTTACCAATATGTTATATATGTGTGTTAGCATATGTATCAATGTATGTAATTATGTGGGATATTCAAGAAACAGATGTTAGAGACTATATACATATCTTGTTATTATACTATGTTATTATATAGCTAAATTTAATGTCCTTGCCAAGTTTTAGCAAATTATTTCACCTCTTCCTTTCTGTTTTAATTCATACGCATCTGGTTTAGGGAAGCCATTTGTAACCGCTTCAGAAAGACAGTCACAAAATCGCATATTCAGCTGCAGTTTATACCAAAATATTAGCGGCATGTCGAATTCAGCACTCAAAATACATAACAATTAGTTTGAGTTAGTCTGACGAAGATGCCTCGTACGTTATATATATATATATATATATATATATATATATATATATATACATATATATGTCCTCAAAAATGAAACTTCCCCAATACTAAGTAGGAAATATACATAGTAGATATCATGCCTCCATAACCGCAGTTTACACAGGCAGAGTGGAATTGTTAGTGGGCTGTTATGTAGATAGATGTATGTATGCTGGGAAGTGTATGTATAAATATATATGTGTATATGCACATGTATATAAGCATATGGATATTAAAGTAAGCAGCTCAACATACAGGCGGACAGGTACATTGGTTATATGAACAGAGAATCACACATACGCACACATACACAAATGAAGACTGAAATACATGACCATATATACACACACACTTTACTTCACACAAGGACACATACGGAGACACACTCCCACACATATGAAGATGCACATCGATACATACAAAAACGGTACATAGTTGCAAAACACACATACACACACTCAAACATGCACACACTTAGAGACAGAGGTATACACACACACATATACAAACATGCACACACGCGCACACATACATATCTGCATGTGTAGGCACACACACACTATACCACGCACATGTGCACAAAGAAGCAAAAGGAACTCAGTGTGAATAACTATTGAATGGGTTGCTAGACGCAAAGAAAATGTTAGAAAGATAAAACAGATATGTGGAAATTTTACCGGTGAGTGTGTTAAATTATAAGGCACTAAAAGAGAATGACTTCCAAGACACAACAGTATATATACATATATATATATATATATATATATATATATATATATACGTGTGTATGGGTGTGTGTGTGTGTGTGTGTATGTGTGTGTGTATATGTATGTATGTAAGCATCTTTTATGGGTTTCAGCCAGAGGCTGAGGCCATGATCGTGCACCACCTTTACTGCGTCCGGGCCTTTTTCCAGTATCGTTTCTGGTGAAGTAGTGAATTGGACGTTGCCGCACTTCTTTGTGCCTCATGCCACGATGTGACTTCAGCCGGAATTCCAGATAAAAAGCTGTCTAGAGTTTTTTTGAAGACTTTCATGTCCACACCTTGCAGATCCCTGATGTTCTGTGGTAGGGCATTAAAAATTAAAATTTGTGATCCCTTAAATCCCAATCTATTACAATATTGGGCTCGTATTCTCGATGGAGAAGATCGAACTTCCTGTAAATCTTTAGCCAACCGAGAGGCATAAAACTCCCTGTTTCATAGTTCACTGAATTACTTGAAATATCTGTTGAGTTCAGATACTTCTTTTCCTGTTCCCGTTTTTCCCTTTCGAAATTATCGCTAATTGTGGTTTGGAGTTTGACTGCTCCTTCTAGCGGGTTAGATGTCCTATTATGGACATCTCTCTTATGTGTTTAAATGTACACTATGTATTTATATATATATAAATATAAAATATATATATATAAATAAATATATATATAT
>NC_068983.1:140455821-140475505 GCF_001194135.2 Octopus bimaculoides | reverse complement strand
ATATATATATATATAAATATAAATATATATATAAACCTATATATATAACTATAAATATATATATCTAGGTAAGCAGGTAAATAGCACTTGCTCAAGGTGCTGTACAATCTGATTAAACTTTGTAACAACGTGTTTGGGAATTAAGTGTCTTACCACACACAATTGTAGAATGTGACTCATATATGAGATGCACAGTTTATCAGAGATAATGTATTTAACATTATCCGAATCATCGATCTAGATATATGCTGTATCAATATAGTTGTATTGAAGCAAATGAAACGGATAACAATTAAAACGAGAACAGGAAAAGAAATATCTGAACACAACAGATATTTGATGAAATTCATTGAACTATGAAACTGGGAGTTCTATGCCTCTCGGTTGGCTAAATATTTACCGGAAGTTCGATCTTCGCATTTTATGAAAATGTTTTCGGCCAAAGTTTTTCTAAATATCCAACATAAATACATATACCAGTTTGCAAAACACTTGCATTTTGTTTGTCTTAGACATACACTCAAGGAGATTATCTACTCGATTTTATTCACTACTACCATTTTAGTTTCTTTTAACTGATCAGGGATGTGACCTAAATATATAGGAGTTACCTAATTACAACAAGTAATTTTGTAATTACATGCTTATTGCATTATTTCAGGACATTTCGTTTGCCAACGTCCCTTCGTAGTATACTACGTTATAGACCACTTGATTTCCACTTTCTACTATATATGTCAGGATTCGATTTATTTATTTTTACACCCCCATAAAATATTGGTTTGAACGTATGTTGAACGAATGTTGGAGATAATTAGTAAATGATAGATGCAGGATATAATGCATGAGCTCAATATCTTTACCTCTACTGAAACAAAGAGCTGAAGAACATTTTAATTCGAATACCACACATAGTGGAAAAAGACGGAACGGATATGATAGCAGAGTGCGAAGTAAAGGTAAAAGAATACTCTATTATAAGATATTTGTGCATGTGGCAGTTAACCTGCAAATCTGCGCAACGATAAATATAAAGATTGATGCTCGACTCTGTCTTCATCAAACAATTTTTCCGACATTTAGATAGCATGTATAGTATATATCTCACTAATGTGTGTCTAACATGAAATAAAAAATAACGAAGAAATTCTGGTGAAGTCTTGAGTTCAATAGTTATATTTTGTCTTGAATCTCCAAAAGAAACACAACTTTAGAATCTCGATTTTTCTGGATCATATAAATTCTTTATCTACTTCAACCTGATGTTTCTAGAAGTCAGTTTCTAGTGTGTGACATTTGTTTCAAATTGAAAAATATATATCATAGTTTCTTTTTTCTTAACACGGTTGGTGCTGATTAATAAATAACTGACGTGAAGAATATTTGGAAAAAAAATTTCTTTCGTATTTATCAAAATATAAACATCAGAATAAAAAGAATTGAATTATCAGATTCATTTTATTGCAAACTTTTCTTATTCACTATATGACTTTTAGTGTTTCAAATCTACCTTCTTACGATTTTGGAGTCTTATTGAAGTAATTCCTTTGCTACTTGAGAATGACGTTATCAATTTGATATTAAATCAATGTCGCAAAAATAAGTCCATACAATTTTACTGCCTTCTAACACACTCGACATTTTCCATGATTTCTCCCTGAAGCTATAGAAGAAAGAATAAAGCTACAGGCATTAAGATATATCAAGAGGTCACTTAGAGAACTTATTGATTATTGATGTCGCATCTAAGCAATGGGTTTTCCACTAGAATTATTTTATCTTACTTCCTTTTTTAGCTGTAGCAGGAATGAATACGAAAGCAAAAATGAGAGAAAAAATTGATTGCTCTTTGACAGATTAATAACATTCAGAATGAGAAAGTTTCCTGTGTTTACCACAGACTATTGTTCGGTAAATCCATGATGACAGATCAATATGTCGAATATTTGAAATGGTGGGTTTCATTGAAAAATATAGAAGAACCAGGTGACTCATACTGCCATTACTTCACGATCTCGTACAGCATATACATTTTAAATTCCCATTATGAAGTCATTAAGAGTGCTTCAAGATAATGTATACATGGTGTATAGAATATTTCTATATTAAAAACTAACAGATGTTACAAAGTGACTGAAGAGCCGAGAGTTCCGTCCATTGGCACTTCTCTATACACCAAAACTCTCGGCACTTGTGTCACTACTGTGTATTCATTAAACACTTTCATAACGACACAATCGACATTGAATCTATCATCTTGGAATTTACCTTAATAATGCCGGGAACAAAATACAGTTCATTCTTCTTCCGAATGTTAAAAGTTGATATATATTTGTGGGTGTGTGTGTGTCTGTGCGCTTCAAACCGGTATTCGCACCGTCAACGTCCCTATTTCGGTTTTGTTTGGATATTTAACAAAAACAGAAATGTGTTTCAATAAGTAAGGGTGGAGTAAGTTTCCTGGTGCAGTTTTCTATTGAATCCGTTGCCTTAGATCATGAACAATCTCTGGTTTTAATTGTTTCGTTTTAAAGAAAAGGGTCATCTTTTAGTTGAAACTAACCAAAATAACGACAATAAAAACATCTGCCACCTTTACAAAGGCATAGTCTTCTATTTGAGAAGATATAACAGTGAAAGTTAAATGAATTATGTTGCTTCTGATTTTCTTTTAATTGTGACATAAATGAGGAGTAATTGCTTCGAAAATTGAAACAGTAATGAGTCAATAGAAACTTAATTTTCACACCAAATCATAAAATTTTGTAGTAATTCTAATGTTAACAAAGACCAGAAAGTTATACGGGTTGCGGTGGGCGGGGTTTTATAAAGAGAGAATAAAACGTTCATGACATCCCCTAGAGTATGCAAATGTTTTTGAATAGAATGTTGACTTGAAATTATTACACACTTAATATTCTTCAAGATTTTATTTTCCTCTTCTAAATGAACTTCTCAACATAATATAGTTGATTGGATATTTCTCAATGTATTACAAAGACACGCTACGTTGACAATAGGCAATGTTTCCTCTTCTAACTTCCTTTCGCAAATAATTGAAGATTATTGGTTATCTCCTTGTCAGCATAACATGATAATTAACAGAGTAGTTAAGATCTTGTACCCTGTCACCGACACTGTTTTATGTCACTTACTAAGATAATTATTGTCAATTAACTTAGTTTAGAAGTGGGTGATCGTAATCACCTAGTTATAAACAAGTATCAATGGGACGTGAAACTTTCATCGCAGGCAACAAACATACTGTAGAATTGTCTAGTAGTTATTACATCATGATTCCCTTTACTCTCATACAAAAAATAAAAATTAAAAAGACTTAACAAATTTAAAAAAAATGAAATACAAACATTATATGTAAGTACACCACATATGTTAGACGATATGGACGTGGAAAAGAAAATCAATGGACGTACAGATCTATGAGATTTGGTAACAAATATATATTCTTGAAATTCGTGTACTACGTGCTAATTTGACCTTATATTTAGAATGCAACTTATTAATGATGCACGGGGGTCTTGCAACTTGTTTGTAATGTAGAAAGATATTTTTGAATTGGTTGTAGTGCAGACTTATTCCTCTTCGATAGAATAATCTATGGACACGAAATTACAATAAGAAAGGTTATGTAAAACACCCTTTTTATGGGAATTCTCCCGATAGACATTTAATTTAAATCTCATACATTTTCCCACGCAGAATATAAAGATACGTTGTGGTTTCAAGCAAGCAAGTAATCCGGTAACAATATAATTCCATTTTTAAGCATAGGCCAAAGAGACGAGGAAATGTCAATTCATTCGTATAACCATAAGGCATATCAACTAAAGAGTTTATCTTCCTCAAATCTCACCGCATCTACTAAAAAAAACAGAGGGCCAGATTAGATAAAATTATGTCAGTTGGAAATTTCCTAACACATGTCAGGTTGACAGCTTTATAAATTCCTTTAAACACACGTTTGTTCAATCAACATTAATCTACGATTAAACAACATGTCCTGGCACAACTATAAATTGAGAAAAAATATGGTCATTTACAGCGCTACTGACATTTCTCAACAAGTGTTCGAGGTAGAACTAAATTCATATTTATAACACAATATTTTATAAAGTATATTCATAGGTTCATATAATGAAATCAGTTTTTCCTTCGACTACATGCAAAACATGATTCACAATTTTCAATGAAAATTTGTTATTGTAGTTTTTATTTGTGGAGGCTGATTCACCAAAAACTTCAAACCGTATTCATCTACAGAAGTGCGTGTAAGATTGGTCGTTTCACTCAGGCTCATATAGATAAAAAAAAAATCGAAATTTATATTCGAATCTCCTGTAACACTAATTAGAATGTGTTGAGTCCTCTCGGCTATTTCTCCGGAGAATTCGTTGTCAACTTTTGCTTATGTTTTGTACCAGGTAGACTTTGCTATTCTAGAATCGTATCAAGAGGTACATAAGGTCCCATCCGATAAAATTCAAACACTTAATTTTCGGTGTCAAGATCAAGTCCTCGTTGTCGTAAATGCTGCACTCAAGAAGCTCGAGGTATGTGATAGGAAAGAGTACCCAAAATTGGTAAAAAGCGGAAAAATATATTAGCAGAAGGAGGGAAAAGATGGCCAGGCCTTCAAATAAAGTATACGAGACAGAGGAATGATGGAAGGGATACTGGGAGCTGGCCGCGAATTTGGAAAGACTGTCAATATTTCCACTCATAGAAACCAAAAAAAATAAAACGGACTTAATCCTGTGGAACACTGAATGGAAAAATGGATTTTTTTGTTAGAGCTGACAATTCCATAGAAAGAGAACATCGCTAATGCAGAGCAACGGAAGAAGAGGTATGAGAGATTAATCGAAGAGTGCGAAAAACAGGAATGGACTGTCGAGTATTATCACCTGGCAGTGGCGGCTAGAGGCTTCATTGAAAGGAAAATGGCAACGCTATTTCAAAGAAGGTTTGCATTTTCGAGCTCAGAGCTGGACAAATTAATAAGGAAGATACAGGAGGCAGTCGAAAAAGCCAGCTTCTATACATGGCTGCAGCGAGAAGACCCAAAATGGCTTGAATACCATAGCATACCGACTGGGAAATAGCGTACCTAGGTGAGGCTGGCTGACACTGAATCAGAATCGCTGATTGACAGGTGGGACACGGTAGCGATCTTGTTCATAACGCACCCTCTTCGTGGTTCGAAGGCTTGTCCCACCAAACAGCTGGTCGGATCTGGCTGGTGAAACTGAAACTAACAGGACACTATTGGAAGGCAGGTTTAGAGAGGGCGTGGGTTAGAAGTACGTGCACTTCTCCTCCATGAGTCAGTTGAATCTTAGATAGTGTCACGTGACAGTTAGTTGGTGCTGGCTGCTGCAGCCTACCGGCAAGTATTTAAAGGGTTATTTGGTAGGATGGTTATTCGCCCGCTGATATTCGTTGGCGCTGCATCAAAGAAACCTCAGAACAAAATAAAAAAGGAGAAAGAAAAAACGCACTCAACACCAGAGCTGACGATACCTCTGAAAGGTGTGGTGGGGAGTGCCACGTCGGAAACGATAGCGGAGTAGGGGCCGAAACCGGACGTGGTTCTTCTTGATGATGTCTTTAGCCACTGAATCCTATAAAGGAGCTGTTGAGGCAGATAACCTGTTTAGCCTGATTTTGTTTATTTTATAACGTTTCCGGCATTTTCCTTAATGTACAAGGTTTCTAATATTTTATTTCTAACAGTGAAATTCATACTTCACTAAAAACGTAGTGAGATATATTGCAGATCCATGTGACATTACAAATTTAGTAATTTGTTTATTTGACATTTGAAGCCATAATATTAGTAACGTTCTTTATATATACAAGTTCATTATAACCAAAATTATAAGGAACATGTATGAACTTCAGTGCATCTAACTGATTTATGAATGAATAACTAAGAGCTATTCTTGCATATATTAGAAGAATGTACACGTTGACAAATGGTGATACGTTTAGTTTCAATCTAACACAATTGATTCTCAAGTAACAACATATTCAATTGATTATTTACTTTCTGCGTAGAACTTGACTTGCATTGAGGATCTCTTAAACTTATGGAGAGAAACAAAACCAAATAAATAAGATAAAATGAATTAGAAACTAAACTTACTCCTCATGCAATGTGTATGTTGATTAGGTTAACTGATGAGTTGGAATAAACTGATCATGAAAACATATACTTACGTGATGATTACTGAGAAAGAAAACAAAAAGAGACGTAAAATCAGTAGCATAAAAATAATTCATAACAACCATTGGTACAGAGCAATAATTTTCTCAAACGTGTTAAGTACATTCTAAATATAAGGTCAATTAAATTATACAACACTTTGTTTTCATTTACTTCATGGATAATTTAAAAAGAAAACTGAAATTTTCTCTCATCTTCATCGAATATGTGCGACTGTGTGTTAATTTATTGCTCCAGTATCGGCGTGAATACGGGTAGTGAAGAGATTATGTGTTGGCGTATTTACGTACTTTATTCTCTCAATGAATGGTAAATATAATTAAGCGAAGAACCAATTTATTTGAACACGTGCTAATTTTATTTTACAAAGTTGCTATTCAGTATTCATTTAGAAAATGAGTACTTTTTCATACACTTTTCACAAAAATCATGCCATTTTCAGACAAAACACAGGATACATAATAAACATTAAAATTAAAATAAACAATCAATAAAATTTAAATTTGTTATTTTTCCAATAATGATGAGATTTATTATATCCTAAGAGTATGAATTTGAAAAATGTATATTCGCTTAACATACTTAAGAACGTATGTTCGTTTGTTTTCTGATTTTGTTTTAAATATTTTGGATGCTCTAAATAAATGTCCGAAAAAAAACAACATATTTCGCATAATTTGGAGATGTGGAGATGAGAAATGTATAAACATGAACAAAACAAATTTCGATCAAAAGAAAAAAGACGCCTAATAAAAGACTTGCAGTTTCGAGAAGAGGTAGATTTTGCAAAGTACAAAAACAAAAAAAAAATGTCGAAAGATATTACTTCAAGAAATGTTTAGCCTTAATGCTGTTGCCGCTCGAACTTGATCCCAAAATTGTAACGAAATTCCCTAACGCAGAAATGGTCTCTCTGTTTCAATGTATGTTGGATAAATATTACTGATAGTAAGAAAAAATTTCAGCAACTTAAGAGTTTTGTGTCCAGTGAATAGAAATATTTTCATCTTTTAACAATGTTCTTACATTTTATCTCCGATTATCTCGTGCTTCGCTTGATTATTTTCGGTGTTTTTTTTTTTATGATTGCACATTTCTCTGTAATATGTGTGTTCTACAATTGATACGAGTTCCGATTCGGAACGAAAAGTTAGGAATTATCTAATAAAGTGATAAACATTCTCTCCTAAAGATTCTTTGCTACATATTGTACTTTGGTGGTAAATTTAGAAATGAGTCAAGTACATTCGAGACTATATTTGAATTACACTGTGTAACAACAATATTGTTTTTCTAAATTTTGTTCAATGTTTCACAGTGTTTTTCTTTTGATTACAAAAATAACCTTAGATTTTACCTACCAACAAATCGACACAGGGCTTATTCTGTGTAATCCCAGTACTTATTCTGTTTGTCTCTTTCGCCGAACGGCTAAGTTACGGGGACATAAACACATCAATATCGGTTGTCAAGCGATGGTGGCGGTACAAAGACAGACACACAAACACACACACCTACATATACATCCATCCATATATATATATATATATATATATACGACAGGCTTCTTTCAGTTTCCGTCTATCAAATCCACTCACAAGATTCTGGTCTGTCTGAGGCTATAGTCGAACACACTTGCCCAAGGTTCGAGGCGCCTATTTTAAGAAATATTAATCGTTTTATATAGGAATAAAACTACTTGGTTGCGGTGGTGCTCTATTGACCTTATTCACATTATGCAACAATATCAACCAAGTAAAATCATTTTTAGCATCGCACCTTAAGCTAAACCCAAAATATAAGTAGATGAGATTACGTTAGAAATGCATTAAATACCATGTTTACTTTCTGTGTGCTCGTATATATTGTCTCTCCTCATGGAAGTGCCCCTTCTTCTTTGGTATCTCTTCTCAATGTTCCTCAATGTTCCTCAATGACCTGACCTAAGTCTTCAGGAAAGAAGTCTAAATGGGAATGCAAATGTGCACCCTTAAGGACACTCAGTAGCCAGATTTCTTAAAACACTCAATAAGCTTTGTCACCAACTGTAGTTGAAACCATTGCTGTTGCCTAGGAAACCACGAACTATACCACGATATGCACATAATGCCTCTCTTTCGACATCTTGCATTTCCTTTTTAAGTTTTTCTTATCTCAACATTGCCCTTATTTGTTGTTCTGTAAAAACACCACCCTTAAACTTTCCCTCAGCTCCGGAAAGAGTAAACGAATTTCTTGAAAAATTTCTCCAGCATGATCTAAGGCCCTCATAAACTATTTGACGCAACCCAGTTTTACATAAATTGGAAGTAGCAAAAACTTGACAGGCTCTATAACAGATTGTCTTATAACATTTTGCATTCCTGGTCGCATGTCATTTCGTGCGGGCCTCTCAAACTTCTGGTAATGCTCATGATCAGCTCGAATATTTTGTGTATCCCCTCTGCAATCCAAGCAATGAAGGCAAGCATCTTAGAATTGCCACACACATCCCACTTATAATCCGCATAATTTATTATCTGAAGAAGCCTTTCCTTCATCTGTACGGAATATGTGATAGGCTGAGATGGATACTGATTTCCATTGTGCAGTAATACTGCTTCGAGGCTTCTTGTTGAGCTGTCTATAAAAAGAAAAAAAAGAAAACTCGCTTTTCGTTTCGGTCATGATCAATTCAAATAGTTGCAAACAAGCCATCTATATCTTTGCAGATATAGAGGTCTTCACAAATATCAAAGTATACTTTGAATTCTTTATGCTGTTTCCTGTACTCTTTTGATGTGCAGTCCTCCTCGAATAAATTCCACTATTTCAGCCTGGATACTAAAACATTCAGCTCCTAACTTGGTGAAATCATCCAGTTCACATTGATTTGGAAGGTGTGGGTGGATGCTCATTCTTGAACGTTTCATCGATTTCTTTGTGGCTGCTACCTTCGGACTCTCCCGATGTCACCTCCGTAATATCGTCTACTTGAAAATATAAAATGTTTGCATATGATAACGTGAACTATAATATGAATTTTATAGTCTGAAATATAGTATGAATTTTATGATAACGTGAACTAAAGTATGAGCAGAAACAGAGCTACATTCTTTTAACCTTTGAATTTTGATTATTTTATCTAGCATATAAAATTTTAATTCGATTAAAACATTGTGATGGGATTTTCTCACCTTTTCTGGAGGTTACAGTACCAGTAACCTGTCATCACGTGGCACGGGTGCAATACAGGATGCTATGGTGGGATACTGAAGTGCGTGGCTTCCTTTAATTTGTCTGTACTTTGTTAGGTCAATCATGCAAAAATAGCAATCACCGTGATGGCGTTTTGGCTCTCGTCAATACCCTAGGAATAGTAAACGACATGGCTCTTATTTAACCTCCCAACCGTCATTCTAAATTTGATTGACAGCTTCCACATATTACATGTGAACGGCAGGAAACGGTTATCTTGTTCACCCAATTTCATTCCAAAGTTGAATCTCGTAGCGATCCGGTATTCGGCAGCTTTCACGATTTCATGTGATACATGCTTTGTTCCAACATAGTATCCGCAAACGTTAGAGAAATACTCTGCCATGGTCAAGAAAATTTAGAGTAATACTCATAATAAAGGGCTGAAAGAGAAAATATATTAGCATCCTATCAATATACACATTAATGGACAACTCTCTACTACACAAGAAGTGATTGGCATACCTTTTGAGTACTATGAAAACGGAGCAGCTCCTAACTGGCCATTCATTAAAAGTTTACATTAAATCAAAAACAAGATTTTTCCTAGCTATCCCAAATTTTGTGAATAAATGAGCAGATGGTCCGTCCTATAAGCATCACATTTGCTAATAATAAGCGTAATGTCATATATCTCAGGAACAGTCGCTCGTAAAAAAAAAAAAAAGTAAGATCAGTTTCGGAATCAGCGCGAGAATTTGCATAACAAACACTTAAAAAACTAGGAGAATCAAAAGTTATGCAAAATTTTGTAACATAATGTTATTCAATTACCATATGAATCTAATCACATTTCCACTACTGGGCAGATCGACTATTTTCTTGACACATTTACCTAACCGGAGACATGTTGGAGTATTCTGTCAACTGAAATTTTCTAGAATAAAACAAACATGCTTTTGCAGTGATCGTGTTTGTATCTTATGGAAACAGTTGTTCAATATCAATTTGAATTGGTTCCATTGCTGATACAAACACATGAATAGCATGAAATTCATTGTCGAGGCTGTTCACTCGATCATATCTTTTTCAATAATGTTTTTAGGCAACAAAAAAATATTAGATTAACATTCCTTTTTCACTTCGTATCATTGGTTAGTTGCAACTCTTCAATGTGCTCCGCTTTAACACATTTCCAAAGTATTTCCCTTTGGCTGGAGTCCTTCGAAATGAACAAACAATCGATTTACCCTTTGTTAATCACATTGCTGTAGCAGGAATTTTCTTCAAACAAAGGTCTTATGCAATAGTAGCTGATGCACATAGTTCAATTTGTTGCAGATCGACATAATCATTAAACACTTTCATAGCTACACAATCTACATTGAATCCGCCTTTCTCGAATTTACCTTCATAATGGTCTTGTCTATATCGAACATCACACACCACGAATATCATGAACAAAATACAATTGATACTTGTACTTCTTATCATTATCAAATCCAAAAATGCCACCTGCCTCTTCAAATTGTTATTGCAACAAATGTTTTTATATACTAAGTTTAAATACAGAATTTAAAAAATTTGTTAAACAAGAAAACATCGTAAAATGCTGATGATTACTTAATTAACGAGTATAGCAGAAAAGTAAGCGTAGGTTTAGCATATATCGGGGTATATTTTCGCACGCTTCCCTTAAAGCTGAAACTCTAATATTCCTGTAAGGTTGCGCCTCATTCGGTCGATGCTCACTGCAACATGCATCATCTTATTTGCAATATCTCAACTCATTCCATATTTAATGAAAATCAATAGTTTCTTGTATCTTAATAATGCAGAAATATTATGAATTACTCGTAAATGCAATTCTGTACAATAAAAATTGGCTGGATCAGTCAATTTATTGCTTTAGAATAACATATCTGTAAGGAAGGGAAATATAAGAGTTACTCATTACCTGGAATAAATGTTGTTTTCGTTTTTCTTTAGACATTCTTAACATACTTGCTGGCCATGTGAAAGTGCTCAGTAATTTTACGTGTCTTTAAGTAGATATATTCACAAAAATATTTGCCTTGATTATATTTTCTTAAATGTATAATAAATCTTCACTGATTTATGGCCTAATCCATTTGATTGTTAATATCCTGCAAAGTGAATTTTGTTATAAATATTTAAAACGTTTTTAATTAATTGATGATTTTTTCCTCTGAAATTGAAATGCAAACGATGATTGTAAATTACATTCAGCATTTTACATCCATTTACCAAATGTAACAGTCGATATATGATATCTACAAATCATACATAATGGTACTTAAATATCTGGTACAGTATCACCTCTTGGTTTTAAAGTTGAATGTAATCTTACGTTTTCAATATTACAGCATATATTAAAATATGCAATAATAATATAATTAAAGCTCTCTGTTCTCCTGAAGTTAGTAATTTGTTTCAATGATTATCCATCTATCTAATAAGAAATAAATGTGCTATCGCAACAAAAAGCTAACTAACAAACTCATCCTCATGAACCTTTGTGGAAATATTACTGGGAGTAGCTTTTCTGTATGTTGGGTTGTCAGGTAAATCCATTCGTTTCCTCCTAATGATATTTCAAAAAGTAATATTATCATAGTATTCTACAGGTTTTGTAGTTCTGCGTTTCCAATGCTTATAGTTTTCAGAATTTTGAACAAAATTTACCTCTTTTCAGATATATGAGAATGGAGTGCTAAGTAGAAAAAAATGAGCCTTCAAATGAAGGTTCCAAATCTGCCAATGCGGATCGAAGCATTTATGATTTACACAAAAGAAGCGCTGTGACTGAAGGAACTGCATTAAAACGGCTTTCACGCGTGCAGGAGGGAAAATTCGACCTCAAGTCTCTACGCATTACTACAACTTGTCAGTTTCGAGGGAATTTGTCCAATAAATAGAATGAAGGTACGATCCTCGTCACCTCCACCTCATCGGTAGAGTTCAAAACCTCAATTAATGACTGGCACAAGGTCTGAAAGAAATCGATAAATTCATGCACTCCTCCAACTCTCCTCTATTACCACCATCTTTTTCGCTCAGCACCTGGTTACTCCTGATTACTTTAGTGCATCCTGAATGATGATAAGAAATTGTGATTTTACGTCAATTGAAGCAGAGAAAAGAATGACCGAGTCCCCAAGGAACATCTCAAGAGAAGACAGAACGACTTCCTCGAAAGAAAATAATCTTAATCTTCGTTTAGTAGGATTGGAAATGGACTAATTTATTACAAAATTCCTGAAAACATCCATTAAAACTGTAAGCGATGAGGATGGCAACTGGAGACGTGTCAGTAATTGGAGGGAGAAGAGTGGTAGAGGGCACGGAGAAGCACAGAGCACAGGGAGCAGAGAAGGAAGAGGTACCATTTTAACCTCCCTCTCTTTCTTTCTCCCCTCCTCTATCTACACTCTGTGCTACTATTTGTTTCTGTTTTTTTTTGCTTTCCCTCTCCCCTTCCCTCTCAGATTTGTGTGTCTCGCTCTGCTCTCTACCATTTTCTTACTTCTACTGATTACATATGACGCGTGGTTACCGTTATCTCTTATTCTCTTTTCCTTTTCACGCCAACCACTGAAGCGACTGGTTGTATTTTATCTCGTCTCCCACTTTCAACACGATTTACTGTCGCTCTGTTGTCTTTCTCGCCGGAATGCACTGATACCTGGACAGCCTTGTTACTTATTTGCTCTGTGTATGTATGTATATATATATATATATATATATATATATATATATATATGTATATATATATATATGTATGTATGTATGTGTGTGTGTGTGTGTGTGTGTGCGTGTGTGTGTGTGTGTGTGTGTGTGAAGCATATTATTTTCGAAATATAGATTCAAATTCTTAATACAAATGATGATATCATCATCTATTATGTAGTGAATAAGACGATGAAAATCCTGTGGTGTCGAAAACTGAGCAGTTTTAGTTGCCATGAATGGGAACACTGGAAGCTCACAAAAAACAAAATATATATTATTCCGTAGTAAATGGGGGAAATGTCTCGCTGCAATGAAAGAACTCCGATCATCTCTAATCTCGAAAGATGTCCATAAAGCACAATAGGATGCTGAGTATAGACATAAAGGTACTGAACTGCACTACAAGCATTATGAACTGAATTACATTCATTGACTTTATTGCATATGGTACAAGTTGGTTGTGCTATTATGTCCAATTTTCTTGGGTGTGTGTGTCCAATTTTGTTTGGGTGTTCCAATTTTGTCCAATTTTGTTGCCCTACGTAGTAGTTCGATTTAATTCTTAATCAGGAGTTCCCTGTCAATCCATACATTTGTATGACATAAAACCCCAAAAACAGCTAACGTACATATTTCCATTGTAAAGATAATCTTGTCATAGGTGTGACATTTTTGGTGATACATTAAACATCTGTATTAGCGAGCGAGTGAAGGTGAAATCTACATATTCCGATATTAAACCTAGAAAACATGAACAGTTTTAAATCCTGTGCACGAAAAATTTCTTCTGTGACTTCAGAGTAGGAACTTCACAGAGTCAAGGAAAAGCGAGTTAATCATAATATTCAAATTCATGTTCTTATCTAACGATATGTAAAGTTATTCAATGCTACAAATCACATTCACTCCAATTCATATGTACATTCAAATGACTTATACAAACAGTGATTTCCAAACAGAAGAAAATACATATACTTTTTATCCTGGGATATAAGCCATATGTACTTTATCAAGGAAACAGACATTTGATCTTCGTCAACTTCTCTTGAGCTAAAGATATAACTTCAATGCAACATTGATAACTGCTTGAAAATATTTTCTTTTGCTTTCACTATTAACGCCTTGCGGGGAAGACATCAATGGTAAAATCAGTTATTTTATTCTCATCAAAAGTATTTGGACTGCGTACTGATCCAAAAGGAAAGCAGAACTACACAAGAGTTCGTTGTATTCGACTGGCATATATTAAGATATATGTTATCAGCAAGGAGTACGATTTAATGAAATCACATTCAAACATGAAATCATTTCATCTTAAGACACAAATGTCTTATGAAAATATACAGACATCAGACAATTCCATTTCCTACAGTGTATATACTGCAGATTAGGTAAAAAAAAAATACAATCATTTATATTATTCAAATGGTGAAATCGGATAAAATCAAATATATATCTGAAGTCATTTGTATAATTCTCCAGTAAAATATACAACACAGCAATGTGCGAGCCCAAGTTAGCTATTTGAAGTTGACAAAAGAAAAGTCGTTGGAATTCATTACACAACTAATTAATTTTGAGTGGCTATGTGAATCATACAGCCATATTTTTTCGCGATAAATATAAAATATTCAGCATATTTATTAGAAAAATAGAAGATTAATTCACAAACGTAATCGTTATGTATTTTATTTTTGTTAAAGTCATATTACTTACAGTTTTAATGTTCATAGTAATAGCAGTGTACATGTGATATATAGATGGAATAACTGACATATCGCCAGAAAATAAAAATACGCTGTTGTGTTAAGATAAGTGTCATCTTTTAGGTTCAGATCCTGAGCATTTCCACTTTTCAGTTCATTCTTAGAAAATTTCACAGATTAAGTAATGGACTTAACACAAGATAGTTAAAACACAGCCCGGCCAGAATGTCCAATTATTGAACATATTAAGATAATAAAGAGAATCATGGAGCTATATCTACTGTCCTTGCTGAAGTTCACAATTTCATGCCTATCAAGATAAAAGAAAATAAACTTATATAGTCTAATCTGCATAGTTTATTTCCGAGTGAAATAAACCAATGCATCTTAATCAAGTTTTGAATAGACATTTGATGTGACTGTCAAAAAATATACAACAGAATAATTTATTAGATTAAGTTAAAAATGTATTGTTTAGCAATTACTCTCAGATCACTATTTATAAACTTTTAGGAAAATAAAATAAAGTATGCATCTTTTCAGTTCAGTCGAGAATATTTTTGCAATACTATTAAACTTGATTAGCACAAAATAATTTCTCTTTAACGATTATTATAGTAACACTGGAATACATGATGCATTTCAATCAATATTTACGAGTATTGCACTTCATACAATGCACTAATAATATCTATAAAAAGAAAGGGTAGTAAAATGACTGACAGATACTTCAAACAATCCACTGTGGCTAGCTGACTACATACTACCTTCCACCAAGTTAACAAATTATATGTTCCTTTCCCTCTGATGCTGATCTGTCTAGTACCTTCCGCCAAGTCCTGAAGTAACATTTTACCCGACAAACCGTCCAAATCTGAGCGAAAGTCTCTAGGATATTGCCCTGCTTACAATTTACCTCTTGAAGTTGATTTACAAGCTGAACTTCCACTTTATAAACCTCACTAGGAGAGCTTTGAAGGCTGATGAACAATGCTTCACTTGCTATGGCATTATTGCGTCTATACCATCCAGGAGTTTCTGTGAACTCACACTAGTCTGTGCCTCGTCCAGATGTTATATTTAAAGATTTCAAACGTGGGATATAGCTAGTAAACAGAAAGTTATATAATTTATTTATTTTGGGATTGTAGCATTATGTAAGTTGAAGTCCCGAAAGGCTATATATAACCGGAAGTTTCAGTTCTAAGTAGGAAAATAGGTGGTGGTATGTCAGATTCGTTAACACGTCGGCGAAAATGCTTAGCGGCACTTCTTTCGGCTTTACGTTCTGAGTTCAAATGCAGCCGATGTCGGCTTTGTCTTTCATCCTTTCGGGGCTGATAAAATAAGTAAAAGTTGTGCGCTCGGTTCAATGATATCTAGCTCCCTCCCATGAAATTTCGAGCCTTGTGCTTATACTAAAAAGAATCCTAGGTAGGAATTATTTCTTTTTATCCAAGGTTGTATTATGGAAGACAGCGAAACAAATGTCACTGCATTATATTCCACATCATTTACGTAGAGGACTCCTGTGTTTTGATTGTTTTTCTATTAATTCTTAGGACAATAGAATTTCCAGATTGTGTTTCTGATTTTTTTTTCTATTCTTTGAAATGTATACGGTACGTATTTAATGTCTTCGCAATATACTCAAATGAATAGTTTTATAGAGTTTGCTTTCTATAGGGAAATGGTATGGATAGAAAAATATTGGTAAATGGACAAAATATTTTATTGACGTATAAGGAGATGCATGGTGGTCCTGTACAACTTGTTTCAATTTTCATATTATTGGCTTTATGAAATATACTGACATTAGAACATGGGCTTCACATAATAATAAATGTATGATATTATGCCATTTGCTAATAAAGTACTGTTAGTTTATCGCTCCGTATTATTTACAGCTTACGCGTTTTTGAATAGTTTAGTGTCTTGTCTTCAAAATCAATATTTTCAATTGAACCCTAGGACACTAAAGGTTTTACTATCTCTTTATATGCGTATGTGAATGTGTATAAATGTATTTTGTACATATGTATGTATGTATGTATGTATTATGTATGAATGTATTATGTATGAATATATATATATATATATCTATATATATATATATATATATATATATATATATATATATTACTAAACGTTTCAACTACATGTACTTATCGCGTTTTTAATAGTTTCCCGTACATGCATTCGTTCGTCAGACGTCAATCGCACTGTACTCACAAAACTTTACTTTAAATAGAGGAACGTAGTGATGAACGTACGTATGAACAGGAAACTATTTATTGTGATAATACAGGAAATTGAAACGTTTACCAATATTGAACTCACATTGGAGTACTCTTCGTATTGACTTTTACGCACTTTATTTCTATTTCTTATGTGTGTGTTTGCGTATGTACTTGGTGATTTGCGTGGGAGGGTGTGCCTATGTATTAATGTTACTTTTTGTATCAAGTTATGATTTAAAACGTTTACGTTAAAAATTATTCAATGCTTTTTGTGGAGAAAATTTTTATTATTCTTTAACAAGAACAAGTGTGACTTCAGAGATTCTGAGCGCTTAGCTATCATTAATGTTGTACATTTCAAAACATTATGTAGTATATGTTGAGTTAAGATCTTTTGGGGCCTGGTAGAACCTTCTTCAATGATAATTGAGGTTCGTGGAGCCGTAAAGCGTGCAGCACCATCGGTCTAGGGCGCTGTATGCGGATGGGCGGAGGCTGGGTGAGAACTGCGCGGTCGACAGCAGCAGCAGAGATATGACAGGAGGCGGCGGCGGCGGAACGAGTAGGTTATCATGGAAAGGTATTACAGAATTACTGAATTACAGTAATTTAAATTTGTGTTATTCTGAATTCTTCATGCATGCAGACAATTTTAATCCACTGTTTCTATTTAGGTGCGTCACCTTCAGATCTTGGGCATTTTTATCTTTCACAAAAAGATAAGGTAGGTGAAATCGTTTGTTGTTAAGCAGATGTGTCACTGTGTTTAGTTGTCATTGATTTAATTTCCTTATTGATGGCGGATTTGAAATTTTAGTTTGGGATGTGTTAAAATTTAGCAATTATACCGTTGTAATTAGATGAGTTCATTTTGGTATGTTAACCTTTAGGTGATAGAGTTTTTGAGGGTTCACAAAATAATGCAATTAGATAAAAAGCTTAGTAGATTTATATACGAATTTTCGGTGTTCAGAAAATTATTTGGTAGGGAAGAATAGGTTATTACTCACGCATGTAAGAGATTAGATGTGTCAAATTTAGGTCAGGAAGTTGTTAGTATAGAAATGTGTTTGTGTTTTGATATTTGCAAGAGGATGTAGGTAGGGATGTTCCTTGTTTGGCAGAAGATTTGCCTTTAAGAGTTAATCTTTCTAGATGTTATTTGATAACTATTTAGAAAATTTAGTCTTTCTGTTTTGAAGAAGCTAATGCTTCTGAACTGTGCTTTTCTTAATATTTCCACGATTCAGTTTCAAGTGCACGTTTGGAATACACCCCCTGTGGTAACATTAAGCCCACCACGACCACCACTTCCGCCGCCGCGAAATGTTTACGACTAATTTGGAAAAGCAATATTTATATATCCAGAAGGGAAGTATGGGACTGCCGAAGTGAAGTTCACTTCATAAGAGGAGGCCAGAAATCACCCAACAGTCAGCCTATCAAGTGTCCAAATCATCCTCATACCCATTTACCTAGGGCAAAGGGTATTGAAAGTAAAATACTAAATATACCACCAGATATAAATAACTGCTTGTTGGTGGCTGAGTTTCTCTTCGATATAGAAGGGAAAATCACTATTCTGCTGATACAAAGAATAGAGAAGCAGAACTGGTTAAGACAAAGTATGCAAATATCAATACAGGCGGATCAACAAGCGTCGAGGACATCTCAAGCTTCATAATCGTACTAGATATCACAAACTTCACGTGGATGTTGAGAGCAGAGGGCCGACATGTCACCTACGTGTGGAAACAAATCATATCAAAACCCTCTGCCCACAAACAGGAAAATTTCGCTGACACCACCACCGACACACTGGGAACAGCAACAGAACAGCACAGAAGGTGACTACTGCGGTTGCAAAAGCAATAGTGACAGTAACAGCAGCAGCAGCAACAATAGAAGCAGCAATAAGAAGATCAACAACAGTGGAGGCAACAGCAGCAAACAGAACAGAAAACTCACCAACATCTACATTCCAGGTAGCAGCAAAAACAACAGCATCAGAACCCTATAAAACAAGAACTTTATTATCAACATAACAGCAGCAAAACTCTGTGGTGACGGCGAAGAACCTCAATGGCAAAACCCCGAGAGTTCTCGCAAAAATAAAGAAGTGAAAACACCACCGAAGTCACAAAAAATAACCTGGTAGGTATGATTAGAGTGGAGAGACACCTTCGGGAACAAGTACACAAATGCTTTGTACAACAGCCGATACACCAGTACTGTCTACAGCGACATCATTCCCATTACTACCATCATCATATTTTACTCCAGTGTCACTTTGATGGCATGCACTACTCTGTCACTCAATAATAATAATAATAATAATAATAATAATAATAATAATAATAATTATTATTATTATTATTATTATTATAATAATATGTGCCTGGTGTAACCTTATCAGACGGGTAGTCATGATGGGTATATTGGGCTTCGTATATTTTACCTCAGTGTCACTTTGATGGCATGCACTGCTCTCTCACTCAATAATAATAATAATAATAATAATAATAATAATAATAATAATGATAATAATAATAAATGCCCGG
>NC_068983.1:140450007-140455727 GCF_001194135.2 Octopus bimaculoides | reverse complement strand
TATCACGTACATTGTTTTGTCTAGGTATAAAAGTTGGGCTACAGCAAATATTTTGCTCAATACCACAGATTTACTTGTCAGTTGTTTGACCATAACCAGTTGAGCATGTCCCTTAGTGGCTGACGATACGTGCATCTCTGATCATGAGCAGAAGTAGTGGGGGAGCATCATAGCCATGTGTTGAGAGGAGTTCTTCGGGGTTTGAATAATTCACCTTTAAAAACATGGGTGTTTTGCTCAACATCCTTAAACAAGCCTTATTCAGGGACCTTTTAAGCGGGATGCGCTACTCAACCTGAAGAAAATTCTAACTGGGCCCCACCTGCGAGGTCATGCACTGTTTATCTTGATATGAGATCACCATGTCACGTACATATGGTTGTGATGCATGTGCCTAGTGTACCCTTATCAGACAGGTAGTCATGATGGGTATAATGGGCTTCGTATATTTTACCCCAGTGTCACTTTGATGGCATGCACTGCACTCTCACTCAATAATAATAATAATAATAATAATAATAATAATAATAATAGTGAAAGACAGCTGCCCAATATGTGTATATAAACCACAAAATGAAATCGTTGAACATGTTGTTCTCATGGGCAGTCTCCTTGCGCCTACAAAATATCTCAACCGGCATGAGAGAGCAGCACATTATATACTCTGGGTAATTTGCCAAAACGTTTAGCTGCCCCACGATAAAAAACTGGGTGGAACACAATCCACCTCCAGTGTAAAGGATCACATCTCACTCCTCTGGAGCTTCACCATTCAAACTTACAAAAAGATAGATGCGAATAGGCCAGACATTATATTGAAAGTCTTAAGACAAACATCATACGTACTCATTAATATGACTGTCCCAATTGATATAAATGTATCTGTCAGATCCCTACCAAAATCTAAGCAAGTATAAAGATCTTGAAGTAGAGACTGGTAAAATATGGAACCTCAAGACTAAGACAATATCTGTTGTCATATGAATGATTAAAAAAGAGGTTGATTGCTACCTAGCCCAGATACCAGGATACCACACGATGGTATAAATTCAACAGATAGTGCTCATAGGAACAGACCATATCCTACATAATGTACTGCCAATGTAATCTCAAGTTTTAAAACTAACTCATAATTATATCCTTTCTTAAACATTCTCTAGAAAAATACTATATAGAAATCCAAATATATCACAACCTAGGCATAATACCAACATGAACGTCTAACAGGTCTCTGGATGAGACTTGGAGCCAACTTGTACAAATACAAAGCAAAAGTTAAACATATAATAGTAAAAATAACAAAAATAATATTAATAATAATAATAATAATAATAATAATAATAATAATAATAATAATAATAATAATAATAATAATAATAAAATTATTATTATTATTATTATTATTATTATTATTATTATTATTATTATTAATATTATTATTATTATTATTATTATTATTATCATTATTATTACCATTTTAATGAATAGTTCCACCAGAAATGATGTATAGAATTAATACTATAAAATGAACTTCGAAAATCAATCTATTGATTACGTTAAAGGAATATCATTAAGTATATAATGAAAGAAAAATGTATTGTAAATTTAATCAAGTTTATTTAATCAATAAAAGGCTATTGTTCTCGAATGTTATAAATTAACATGAGTTGAAGTCTTTAGCTGATAAATTGGCTATAGAGATTTCTTGTGACACAAGGAGATTTTTCTAGTTATAAGTCGTCTCTGTTTTTTCCATGGTACGTGGCTGATCTGGAAAGAGCCTGTAAATAATTACCTTTAATGAAAAATATTTACATACAATATTCAACGTTAATCACACAATATGTTATTTGATTCTCAGTATATTGTTCTGCTTCTCTCCTTTTATATAGGTTTCATCCTCATATTAGTCTCTAAGTTTAAGCTTTTTCGTGCTTTATGAAGATTCCGTGTACCTTTTGTTGAGTGAATATTTTCCTTTACCATGGAAACACCTGTTTATATGTTCGCCTTAATTTCTGTAAAGGAAACTAATGAGAGTGTTATAGGTTTCCAGAAAATTGGGCAACGCTCAGTTTAATTCTTATCTACATTTTACAGTATCTCACCGTCGTATCTTCATGATTAATATATAGAATACAGTTCTATGTTTGAGAGATGAGGAATTATGTACATTATTTACATTATTTACATGTGACGGATATTTGTCCTCATCTTGCTTGTTGTTAACACAATGTTTCGGGTGATATACTCTCCAGACTTCTTGTGATGTCCTGGGGGAAATTTCTTAACTGGGTTCTCATTCCGAAGGTATTTTTCGATGTTATAATAATAATAATAATAATAATTATTATTATTATTATTATTATTATTATTATTATTATTATTATTATTATTATTGCTTTGCACAACTTGTAACGCTGGAAATGTCCGACCGTTTCAGCTGTTCACTACCAGTGAAGTAAGGTAACACCTATTATTTTTCGAGCACCTTCCAGAATATTCGAGCGGTTCCAAGTAGTGTTGTTTTTTGCAAGTGTTCCACCCTTATTGAAGCTCCTATTTGTTCCACGTAAATGTCGAGATTTTTGCTCACTGTTCTCAGGATTCCGTCAATTATTGGTACTACTGCTACCTTTTTCATCCATCACAACTGCTTAACTTACCAAGCTAACCTGTCATATCTCTCGACTTTTCTTTCTTGCTTATCGCATACCTTGTTGCCAGCTGGGCATGCTATGTCTATGATCCAGCATAATTTGTTTTCTTTCTCAATTAAGACTATGTCTGACTTCCTTTTCTCTATCTCATGGTCGTACTGAATCATAAAATCCCACAGGATCTTTGCATTTCTATTTTCGTCGACGCGTTCAGGTTTGTGGTCCTACCAATTGTTTGCTCTATCAAGTCCATACTTGTTACAGGGTGTCCAATGGACAAGCCTAGCTATATTGTCGTGGCGTCTCTTATATTCCTTCTGGCTTATTTGCGTACATTGGCTGGTAATATGACATACCGTTTCACCGTTTTGTCCACAGATTCTGCACTTATCACTTTCTGCTGTGTTGTCTATTCTGTATTTTATGTAGTTTCTTCTTGGTGCTTGCTATTAGGCAGCGCAGATTAGAGCCTCCGCTTTCGGTTTTAAATCACATCTAATCATCCAGAGCCATCGTTTTTTCTCTGTCTGTCTTATCTTCAACATTCCTGTGAAATTGACCATGCATTCTTTTCTTTACCCACTTTTTTTAGGTGGGTAAAGAAAATATTTTATTATTATTATTATTATTATTATTATTATTATTATTATTATTATTATTATTATTATTATCATTATTATTATTATTATTATTATTATTATTATCATCATCATCATTATTATTATTATTATTATTATTATTATTATTATTATTAATATTATTATTATTATTATTATTATTATTATTATTGAGGTAAATACCTAGAATGGAACTCGGAATCTTGGGGTTAGTAGCCCGCGCTCTTGACCACTACGCCCACGGGCATATTGTGTAGTGGTTAAGAGCGGGAGTTGCTGAACACAAGATTCCACGTCCGATTCCAGGCAGTCACCTGAATAATAATAATAATAATAATAATAATAATAATAATAATAATAATAATAATAATAATAATAATAATAATAATAATAATAATAATAATAAATTCCCGAATGCAGTACAAGGCAGTGGCTCTCATGGCTTCTGATCTTAATTGATTGGAAATATTATCATGTACATTGTTTTATCTTGGTATAAAAAATGGGCTACAGCAAATATTCTGCTTAATACCACAGATTTGCTTGTCAGTTGTTTGACCTTAACCAGTTGAGCATGTCCCTTGGTGGCTGACGGTATGTGCATCACTGATCATGAGCAGAAGTAACGGGGGAGAATCATAGGCATGTGTTGAGAGGCATTCTTTGGGGGTTTGAAAAATTCACCTTTCGAATCATGGATGTTTTGCTCAACATCCATAAACAAACCTTATTCAAGGACCTTTTGAGCGGGATGTGCTACTCGACCTGAAGAAAATTCTAACTGGACCCCACCTGCGAGGTCATGCGATTTTCATCTTGATATGAGATCCCCATGTCGCGCACATGTTGTTATGATGCATGTGCCTGGTGTACCCTTATCAGACGGGTAGTCATGATGGGTGTAATGGGCTACGTATATTTTACACCAGTGTCACTTTGATGGCATGCACTGCTCTCTCACACAATGATAATAATAATAATAATATCGAAAAATATTATGGAACCCAGGAATGAGAATTCAGGTTCGAAATTTCCCCCAGGACACCTGAAGAAGGCTGGTGAGTATATCAGCCGAAAGGTTGTGTTAATAGCAAAGAAAACGAGGACTAATATCCATCAAACATTAATAATGTAATATATAGAATGCTGCAACCTACAACACAAAGTGCATCACTTGACGCCCAATCAACAGCGTTGAGTGCCGATAAAGTCATGCTAAATACTGAATTTTCAAAGTCTGTGGCTATCATTAGATAAATGTGGTAAACCGGTAAACCATTTTTTAATCACACATTCCATCTAGCGAGAATAGTGTGCAACTTGATAGGGTCGACTCCAAATATATGTAAACTAAATTCATAGTGTGAATATAAAAATAATATTCAATAGCTATAGCGACTCTATTTTTAATTGAAGATGGTTTGAGGACGCTATTTTTCTAGACCACATACGGTTATATACATGAACGATAGAAAAGTAAAAAATTAACCGCTACAATCTACAGAGGTGATATTCCTAAATATTAGTTAAAAGAAATATCAATAAATCCTTTATATGTTCCATAATCTCACAATTAATAACCTGCTTAGAAATTATTTCTTTCAATTATTGATCATTTGCTGATACGTATATGTATATTTGATATATATTGAAAATTATATTACAAGAATAAAATAAATTTAACAATGCTATTAAATCAACATATACATCTACCGAAAATTGAGGAAAATAATGAAGGTGAAGATCAGTGGATTAATTATAAGATACCAAAAGTAGCCAAATATGAATTTTTTGCGCATCCATTTCATCTGTTCTATGGTTTATATTAAACTGGGCGAAATACTGTTAATCATTACCATTAAAGTTAAATTTATTTGATCTTCAGTGTAAATAAGAAGAAAAACAAACTATGTTCAGTGATATTTGAAATGCCAAGTTTATTTCTGCTTTTTCACGTTAGTGAGGCTTCGTTTTCAGATACGTTATTTATTTCATTTGCTGGCATTGCCACTGAAGCTTTCAGTCTTATTTTTGGAATCTTTGATGTTGTTAGGTTTGATTAATATCATGTTGAATTTATTGCATGTTAAAATTGTGCACTAAAATATATACAATTTCGCTAGCACACGCGAACACAGAAAAGCATATGTATATAAAGACTACCGTTAACAATCACACACGATTGCACACTGGTGTGTATATAAGTATATATATATATATATATATGACATAATTTCATAATTTTCTGTATGTTTTGAATGGCGCATGTATGTTTCAAACTGTGTAATACAATTTCTTCTTTTTGTTTCCACCTTCACTAATGTAAAATTAAAATAATTTCATTTTTGAAATTTATATTAAGAAAATCTGCAAACAAATTTATTATGTACATTTTATTTCGAAAACGAGTATAAAAAGTGTATAAATGCAATTAGTCAAAATT
>NC_068983.1:140448905-140449372 GCF_001194135.2 Octopus bimaculoides | reverse complement strand
CATATATACATATATTCATATAAATACAGATGCATATATATATTTATAAACACGTGTATACTTACATACCAACACACACACACACACACATATATATATACATATATATTTACCTACTCATACACATGCACGCATGTCACCCTATACACGCACAGACATATATATACGTACGCACACACTCACACATATATATATATATTTGTATGTGCGTATCAGGTATTACTTTTACTTGAAAGACTCACAATAACATGGTGAAGAGCAAGAGTCATACCGTAATATGCTTAAATGAACAACATGTTATGTTATGACACAGTTAATATCCGGATGTATAAATTCTTATTATTGTTTTCTGTTTTCTTTTTCGGACTTATAGAAGATAGACAATATTATGTGCCTCAAGTTCCGTAGTTGAAGTTTATGATATATATATATATATATATATATATATATATATATATATATATATA
>NC_068983.1:140444527-140448502 GCF_001194135.2 Octopus bimaculoides | reverse complement strand
TATATATATATATATATATTAGATTTACCATGTGCTACCCAGTAGCAGTATATACGTACTTCCACGCTTGAGTTTTGGCATCTGTCGTGTATGAATAGATAATTGAAGAAATAGGTGTCAACAAAATTGCGTAAGGCTGGATATTTATTTTTAAATCACTTCAGTTGTTTCGACGCAACGTAGTTCTCTGTCGTGCAGATACTTGACTATGCAACTGTTTCCCTGAATTATAAGATGTAATTGCGTTTTTTCAGGCGATATATAATTATTCAAATAAAAAACTAAAAAAAAATCTACAAAATAGGTTATAACACATAGTGCACTTCAGACGCTGCTAATCAACAAGAACATAACAAAAAAAGAAAGCAAAAAGTTACCAAATAACTACCAAAATAATAATAGTGGAAATACTTGCAGCTGTCGCAAGAAATCTGCATGTCCACTCAGAATCGATGCATGCAAGAAACATCACATAAAAATGCACAATCAAAACGCCACAACCTAAATACGCATACATAGGGACCTCCGAAAATCAGTATTATGTCCGTTATCGCAAACCTATCTCCTCATTCCAGTAGATAAGCTTGCAACACGCAACATCAGTAACGGACCTAATGTGGAGATTAAAAGAAGGAAAAATGAAATACGAAATACAATGGTCAATAATAAAAACGTGCTCACCCATATTATAATATTCACCGTATGTGACTTGTGCCTTGAGGAAGACTTGTGCATCCTGTTAAGTGACGAAAACTTGGTGAGCAGGCATGATAAGAAAACACCGAGATGTTACCACCGTGCAAATTATTCATTTTCAACATTCAACAAAGAGAAATAATAATAATAATAATAATTTATTGAACTCCCACCCTCTCTTCCTTTCACCTATTCTTGTGTGCGTATGTATGGAAGACAATTAAATTTTGGAAAAATTAAATGTAAAGTTTTTTAAACGAATATTTGCATAGTATTCAAATAGAAGGGACATTTTCCTTGTTTCTGTCTGTCTCTGTCTCTCTTGTTTACTCTTGTGGGTTCGAGGTCGTTGTGTATTCTTGGCAGAGTGGAAGAAGAAATGAATGCGGAAGTGGTGTGATAGCAGTAGGATGTTAAATGGTCAAATGCCCTGAAAGTGACTTGTGGATGGTGATAGTGATTGTTTTCTTGAGATATCTCTTTTGAGTGTATTGTTTATAATATTTGCGTAGGTGTTATTCTAAACAGTATTAAAGTATGGAAGGAGGTGTACGGTAGAAGGTGTATTCTCTACAGTAGTAATGTAAGGAAGGAGGTGTAAGAGAAAGAATAATAAAAGAATGCAGGATGGTATGATAGTAGTAAATGGTAAATGGTAAAGTGACTTAAAAGTGACTCGTTGTGGATTATAGCAGTAATTGGGACTGTTTTAAATGAATTCTTGGCTATCTATTTTGAATATATCATTTTTAATATTTTCGTGTGTGTTATTCTAAGGTCGTGGTAGACATGTCATTTGTTGTAGATGCGTTCAAAACGGGTCTGTATTTCATGATAAAGAAAGACTCTACTAATTCGTTGGCTACAGGTTGTATCGTCCCTGAATTGCAAGAGGTGAGAAATTCTGAAGCTTGGATTTTTTATAGGTGCAAATGTCGATGTGTTTGCTGAATGCTATTTATTCACAGACACAGACACAGACACACAGACACACACACAGTCACCCGTGCACGCACGCACACATTTACATAATATTTGGATATATACATTTGCTCTTATGCTTATATGTGGTTGCGTATCGGTCTTTCTGTGTCCCTGTGCATTATGTTTCGTGTGCGCCCGCAGTTAAGTGATTACAATCTACCGTTTATTGCATATCGTTTCTTTTATATTATAAGTATTATTATTTTAAGTATTTATTTCGTACAAAGAGATTACCATGCATGGATACAATTCATATTTGTAAAGTAATTGAGGATTTAAATTTTAATGATGATTGTTGTCTCTGAGTGCAATTATATGAGGTCTAATTGGAAAGCAAATCGAATTTTGTTTTATTTTTTACATATTAGTAAATACTCGGCGTATCGGTGCTATTTTTAGCATATACTATACACAAATTACGAAAATGATTTGACACTGGGCACCAACGCAGAATGAGAAGATGAACATTGTATTATATATAGATATTTGTATCCTTATTGGTTGGCTCTAAATTAGATTTCAATAGCTAATTTTTTAACCCTTTCATTAAATACCTTACAGAGAAAAATATATTCATTGTAATCGTAAGATAATTATCCTCATAAGTACTATAGTGACAAGCCTCCAAACATCACTTTTGTATTTTATTTCTAATAGTAAATATAAAATTCCATGGAATAATGTGAATTATAGAATACTATTAAACGCATTTTTTGCTGCGTAGATATTTGACTATCTTTAGCATACGGCATATGAAAATACAATTATCAGTTGCAAATCTGAATATATTTTCTGGTTATATAAGTAGGTAGCCAAGGCAGCGAGCTCACAAAATCGGTAGCGCGTTGGACAAAGTACTTATCTGTGTTTTGTATGCCGTTAAGTTCTGAGTTCAAATTTCGCCGAGGTCGATTAAAAAATGTACCAGTTACGCACTGGGATCGACTTAATCGACTTAATACTTTTGTCTGTCCTTGCTTGTCCCATTTCAGTTTAGCCGCCTGTGGGCAATAAAGAAATATATGAATAGGTAGCTTCTTATTTTTAAGCATTATTTACGCTTGTATATGCGTGTATACATATATATGTATACACACACATATGTGTGAGTGTATGCATAACTCTTATTTCTTGTAATGTAGATGTTTCTTAAACACTTAGTGAGAATTATAATTCACTTTTTTTATGAAACATTGCAACCTGCTGTGTATTTCGTACGAAGTCTGCGTCGGTTGTCCCATTTTACTGCTTTTCCTGCATCTCTGTGCAACAGGTATTTGATTGACATTTCCTGTTACTTGATTGCAAACGCATAATCTTCAAAGTGGAAGGTAACAAATACGGCTATCGGTCCATGATAGACTGCTTTGATTACCAATGTTACTATCCTCTTTAGGCTTTCTACTAACATATCCATACATAGTCTTCTGCTCATATAGGCTTATCCATTCGTCTGATGATATGTTGCAGTAGAATTGTATGACTTCTTTGGGTATGTATTCTAGGTTATCAGACAAGGAATGTTGCTCAAGAAGTTGCCTTCCAAGTCTTATGATGTTATCAGCCTTATGTATGCAGACTTGATCAAGGGGTGTACTTTGACTCTTGGTGGTTAAAAGATGTTGCCGAAGGGATATGAAACGACATTCAAAGATATTTTGGATCGATGTAAAGCCTCTGCCGCCTTGTTTTCGTTTTAGGTATTGGCAGTCTACGTCACTGTTTATATGGAAATCGTGTGTTAGTAAGTTTCGGGCTTTTCATATCAATGGCCCGGATCTCAACAAGCGACCAATCATGCAACAAATGTTTATATGAAATATTTGCACTGCAGACATACTTTGGGCCACTGCTTCATTCAGGCCGGATTCCAAAAGTAATAGGAACATTGTGTTGATGCGTAATGTGACTATTTGAAAGTAGATGCTGTTAAAACTTAGGTAACAACGTTTTTTTTTATTAAACTTTTCTCAGAATATTTTGATGTCACCTTGTAATTTCGTACGTCTGAGTGTCTACCCCAATAATTTACATATAATTATATTTAATTAAGATTATGATATGTTAATATATAACATATCACGCGTTCTGTCGCAGGTTAAATGAAGTTAACGACCTGAATTTCATTCTAAGATATCTACTTTATACGTACCACAAGTTTCGAGTTACAAATTCCAAGATTACAGGAATGATGCATATACATGAATATATACATGTACACTCATATATACACACACACACACACACACACACACACACACACATGCACACACACACACACGCACACACACACAT
>NC_068983.1:140439754-140443321 GCF_001194135.2 Octopus bimaculoides | reverse complement strand
TTCTGTATGTTATATATATTTGTAAGTCCTGGTGTTTTTCTTATGTATTTGTCTGAATATTTTTTTATTATACCTAAGGCACCTACTATAATAGGAATTGTTTCTGTTTTTAGACTCCACATTCGAGTTATCTCTATTTCCAGGTCTTTGTATTATTATTATTATTATTATTATTATTATTATTATTATTATTATTATTATCATTATTATTATTACTTTTATTATTGAAGACGTCGCACAATATCCAATTTTGTGAGGTTGTTGATTGAAGATTTTATGTATAACGGGTATTTGTACTGTCTGTTAAGTCACAACAAGGACTTCAGACAGACAGAACTTCACGCACTAAGCATGGTGTTCCAAGTAATACCGAAGGGTATTTCTAAAGTTTCCAGATGTTTCTTCAGGTTGGGTGGTATTGAACCCAATACTCCGATGACAATAGGGACAACCTTCTCGTCGCTGCCATATCTTGCCGATCTCAATTCTTTGGTCTCGGTATTTATCAATCTTTTCTTTCTTTATTAATATTTTGATCTCCTGGTACTGCTATGTCGATTATTAGGCACTCTTGTTTTATCCCTCCTAATGATTACTATGTCCGACCTTCGGAGCTCAAACATCTTGTCTGCATGGAAGTCAAATTCCCAGAGGATTTTTGCTTTCTTCTTTTCGTCCATTAACTTTACCGGTGTATGTTGGTACTAAGCACCCATTAACTCGTATCCAAACTTCCGGCATACTAGTTAGTGAAGGTCTGGGGGCTACCTTGTCATGTCTGCGTCTGTAATATTTCTGCATGTGCATGTGCGTGTGCGTTTATGATTATGTGTGTTTCTTTTGTGTCTGTGTGTGCGTGCGAATTCGCCTGTTGGAAAGTAGCATATAATATTTTGTTTTGAATTCTTTTTTTTTTCCTTAACGATACGAACTATGATCTCTGGCAAAGAACAGGCATAAAGATTTAAATGATTGAAGCTGACTAGATTGTTGTGTCTGACCACAGTTTAAGCTTTAGTTTGCATGACAATTATCTTTGTCGTACATATCAGACAATATCAGACAATATGATCGTATCGAAACGATACCGTACAAGTAGCTCCTTGCTAAAACAGGACGATTAGGTTACCTTGCAACACCATGCACTCTAATGTGAGTGCGATACTGAAACAGCACCGCGGATACACCCTTCGGCAAGTTGGGCTTACTGGATAGAAGACGATGTACTTGAAGTTTGATGTTCCTTCACTAACCCTTCGATCTGCCTGAAAAATTGTTGCTGAATTTCCCCGATGTGCTGAAGTCGACATGGGCAAGCTACACTGGGTCTTCCAGACTGCATCAAGATAGAATATTTACTTTTTGGCAAGAAAAAGGATAGTGTAGGTTGCCTATATTCTAAATATATCGACTACGCAGCCCACAGAAGGTTGAAGTTAAATAGGCTTCATTTGGAAGGGAGCGAAGTAGAAGGATCTGTTTGTCCATTTCCTGATGTGCAAAATTTACATGAATCATACTAGCGAATTAGTTACGCTTGCGCTGACGGACGTCATCATCAAAAACAAATAATGTTTTATCCAAAAAAGGATAACCAAAACAGAAATAATAGATTTAGTTTGGGACAAGTGATAAATGGGCGGCATAGTTAGAAATTCACAACAGCTATCTAAGAATGTCATCACAGCCAACGTATTTCGGTGAGAAATGCATTTCCCCAATTCTTCAATTCGAAGAATAAGCTGCGTTGTCATTTCAAAGATGCATGCCCTAAAACATGAAGAATAACAGGCCATTGAATCCATCCATGACACACAGGAGGAAAATGGCAAGATATCTGTAATTCAGTGTTTGATGGAACATTATGAAATACTGCAATTTGAACGCTTTATGATTTATGCAATTTTCAGCGTCACATTCCTGGAAACTTCAAGATATGTGGCGGAGAGAATCATAGCATGTTAATCGCAACAGCTTTAACGTTATGCTCTGATGCTCAATAAATGAATGACAAGACCATAAGTGCTACGTAGATGAATACACGTTGGATAGTTGAGTGTGAGGCAAATTAGTTGGTTTGGATAGTTTCTGTAATGACGCTTATATTTATACAGCTGTTGAGTATTGATGATTAGTTGATATATGTCGAACAGCTATGAAGCGTAAGACCCTTCGAACTCACTGGTGAGCACTCTGAGAAGAGTGTTCCTCCGACCTGCACTGTTTGGGAAGTGCTCATTATTCTTTGACACCGTTGATGGCTTTGTAAATGATATTGAGTGTGTCAATATTGAAAAGACTGAAATGAAACGTGTTCTCTGGGGCCAAACCATGATCAAATTTTCGAGTTTCTCTTGTGAATTAAATTGAATATTAAAGGAAATAAATTTCTGTCTCTCAGCAAATACGGAAGAGAGCTAACTAGATGTTCTTTCTGATAAATAAAAGGACAAACATCTCATTGGCAAATACCCAAAGAGATGCTGATGTTGACAAAGCCCTTACTCATCTATTGATAGTGTCTGTCTTCTGGCTTAAAATCAGAGAAGCGTTTATCACAGCAACCCAGGAACAATGCCTAACTACAAGAAGCTAGCAGGCCAATATCTTAAAGAACGGCAGAAGCCCAACGTATTGTGTATGTCAACAATAAAAGAAAACCATTGATCATGTTGTCTTTATGTGCAGGTTTCTTGCGCCTACAGAGTATCTCAACAGGCATGATAGCGTGGCACAATATATTTACTGGGTAATTTGCAAAGACCTAAACCTACCCTATGATAGGGAATGTATAGGGGACAGAAACCACCTCTAGTGCTTGAAAAGGATCACATCTTATCTTTTGGAACTTTATTGTGCAAACTGACAGAAAGATAATGTAAATCAGCCACACATTATATTGATGGAATTCAGACAAAATCATGCCCTCTCATCAACATGTCAGTCCCGATTGACGTAAATGTATCTGTCAAGACCTAACAAAAGTGAGCAAATATCAAGAGCTTGAAATAGAAATTGAAATAGAAAATAGAAAATAGAAAGATGTGGAATTTCAAGATCAAAATAATACCTGTTGCCCTGAGAGTAATAGAAAAATCAGCTACTTGCTACATATATCAGATACGAGCCAATCTAAAAATGGAATAACAAAAAATAATACTCACGGGAACTGCTCACATCCTACGAAAAATATTGTCTATTTAATGCTCAAAGCATTTTTATGTGTAAGTATTGTCAAGAGAGTTTTTTAATGCATGTAATAGCAAACACCTTTTACTGTCCTCTAATAAACAAATTACGTTTAAGACAAAATTCTAATTTTCTAATATTTCGACACACATTCTCTAGAATAATACTTTGCGCAAAACCAGAAATATGACACTCTAGTCATGACAGCAACTTGAAATTTGAACTTCTTTCTTGAGGTCTCTGAGTGAGACTTGGAATCAACTTGTACAAGCACAAAGCAAAAGCCAAACCCATGATAATAATAATAATGATACTACTACTACTACTACTACTACTGCTGCTACTACTACTACTACTACTACTACTACTACTACTACT
>NC_068983.1:140439123-140439744 GCF_001194135.2 Octopus bimaculoides | reverse complement strand
ATAATAATAATAATAATAATAATAATAATAATAATAATAATAATAATAATAATATTACATTGCCCATATCACGAACGAGCGCTCTTGATTTTCCCCAAACCACTACAAGTTGTGGTGACACGGTCAGGTAGCCAATGTTCTACATTGGAAACTGTGAAAAGTGGAGGCTAGACAGAAGCAAGATGTGGTATGAGAACAAACCGCAGAGAATGGTAGAGTCAGAGACTAGCAAAATTCTCTGGGACTTGGCAATCCAAACAGATCACGTGCTAGAGCATAACGACCAGACATAGTGGTGGTGGACAAGGTACGTCATATAAGTTATATGGTTGATGATACATGCCTCTTTGACCTACGAATAGGGAAGAAGGAAGGCGAAATGATAGATAAATACAACCTTCTAAAGTACGAAATAGCCCGAATATGGAAAATGAAGGTGAAGACAGTGCCAGTTATTGTTGGGTCCTGAAGAACAGTATGTAATCTTGACAGAAAAATACGAAAATTGTTGACAATGCATAGAATGCAACATCCTGAGGCAGATAAAATAATGATAATAATAATAATAATAATAATAATAATAATAATAATAATAATAATAATAATAATAATAATAATAAG
>NC_068983.1:140435777-140439050 GCF_001194135.2 Octopus bimaculoides | reverse complement strand
AAGAAGAAGAAGAAGAAGAAGAAGAAGAAGAAGAAGAAGAAGAAGAAGAAGAAGAAGAAGAAGAAGAAATGTCACTGTTCCTTTAGAAATATACAGTTTTGGTGCCAATTTTTATTCCGCACATCTTCCCATAATCGGTGAAAAAAACATTAAGAAAGAACTCCTTAAATATTGCTAGCTGTCATAGCAAGATAAAAATTTTCTATGTTACTAATACGTGCTTATTACAGAAGTGCATTCTGTACAGGAGAGAACATATATTGGTTCTTATGATATTAGCACGGTTGAGATACAAGAAAGTAATCACAAGAGAGTTTGTATGACTCCGTTTCAATCTAATTATCATATTTAATATCTGTCAAAACAAGCCGGGTACAATACTCAATAACTGTGAATGAAGTCATTCATATTTTGTTTAAAGGAGTAAGTTTTTATAAGTTTAAAAGAATCACGGAACACGCAGGCAAATACATGCGTACACACATATACACGCGCGCCCATGTGTATACGTGTAAAACACATTAATACATTACTTTATATAGCGACAGAAATTCTATGCTGTCAGATAAAATTAATTGCACCAAGAAACGTAAAAAAAACACAAGCACTTTGTGTGTGTGTGTGTGTGTGCACGCGCGCGCGTGTATACGTGTGAATGTGTGTATTTGTATGTGTATGTGTGTATTTGTATGTGTATGTGTGAATGTGTCTGTCTGTCTGTCTCTACGTATGAATGTATGTACAAAAGGAGAGATAGACAGTGATATTAATAATGTGCAGCAGGTAATTTAGTTTAAAAAGCACCCATCTCTGCAATGATGTGTATAAGTTAACTTTCTTTCCTTCTATATATGACTAAGTGAAATATATGTATATATATATGTGTGTGTGCGTGTGTGTGTGTGTTTGTGTGTGTGTGTGTATTTATGTATGCGTGTATGTAGAAATACGAATGCATGTATATTTGTCTATATATATATTCGTACATGTATGCATACTATCTACATGCACACGCACACACACACACACACACACACACACACGGTAAATGTAAAATCATTTTAAACGCTCGACACTATATCTAGTAATATCATCTTAGGATCACATCCGGCAGGGATAAATATATATGTTTTTTTTCGCTCTGTGTGTTACGTCACGACTACATGGCAAACACTATGACGTCGAAATAACCAATTAGAAACATCTAAAATTTTCGTAAATGGAAATACAAAATGTGTTCAGTATCATCATTTTGTTACTTATATATATGATATATCAACTATATATAGTAGTACTTAAATCAATAATTATTTGTGATCTTTGAATCGCATTCCTATACAATATTTTGCCATCCATTCAACCTGGTTATGTGGTTTTGGATATTGATTATACGGACATTATATTTTATATTTATATGATAAATTAAACAAATTACACATGAAATTTTGCAACACAGTTATATATGAAAAGAATATGTTCATGGCATTGCATGATTGACTGGAAAACATCGCAAAAAATACTATGAAAATTCACGAACATGAACAAAACGTATGTTACACGGGTGTATGTGCACACACAAATATATATATATAGATATATATGACTATGTATGTGTGAGTGTGTGCATATATGTGCTTGGGTATGTGTACTTTATATTTTATGAGTGCGTATGTTTATAGATGTAAACATTTATATATATAGGCGTACACAAACGTTCTCGCATTACATAAAAGAATCAATTACTCAATAGAGAAATACATTTCTTGCAAAAACCGGGGCTAATGCAAGGGATATAACAGTTAAGTTAGTCTGATAAGTTACTTCCCACGATCCACGATTTTATATCACAGTCATGTTTAGTTTCGTGTAGCTGCGTATATTTTATCCAAAATCAACAGGAGTTCCAACACTTATGTGTAGCAAAATAAAACAACTGCAAAGATATCTCAACAGGAAACCATTGGTTGCCTTGTAAGTTTGATACACGCGCACTCATATATATACAAATATATACATGCTTTACGTAAATATTGAAAATTGAGAAACAGTTCTCAATAGCGTATTGGAAAAGAAATATTCTCTATATGTGAGTTAACGAGATCCCTTTCAATCGTACACATACGAACCTTGATACTCATCTGCATAGACTCCGAAACAATTTGTAGACTATATATGTGTTTTGTACCAATCTGGTTTTGAATTAAAGATCATCTGCACCTATATATCTTTCCTTTCCTTATAGTTTATTAATTTTGCAAATACTGAATATATATTATATACAGGGTGTTTTAAAAGAAATTAATATCATTTGAGATGTAAATATCATACAAACTACATAGTTAAAGCAAATGAAACTAAACATGCTTAGTGTTGAGAAACATAAGATTTATTCTTCCAAATTTCAATGAGAATTTCAAAAGTATGTGTATTTCACAAATGTTCAATATGCACAACGCCTGACACATGGCACACGTCAAGTCGGTAGTCCAGCTACTCCGAAACACGCTGCAGCATGTCTAGGGTAACTCTCAAGTGCGGTAGTGATTCTCTGCTCAAGTTCCTCGTCAGGAAAAGGGAGGATATAGACCAAGCCCTTCATATAGCCCCATGTTTGCGCTTTCGCTTATCATCTGCCGTTATGACCTGAACGAGCTGCAGCTTGTAGGGTTTCATTAGCCAGCGTTGGAGGAATCTGCGTTTCCAGACTTCTTATGGATTTCTTGCGCCTTCGCATAAGTTTTTGGTGAACACGCTCAACCACCTCTTCCGATGTTAGTGATCGTCCGGATCCTTCTGCCGTACACAGACAGCCTTCCTCTGAATTTCTTGTGCCATGTCTAAATTTGCATTATCGTCGGTGACATTTTAGAGAACTCTCTCATACACGCTGCAGTCTTGTTCAACACACAAAACGCCTTTTTTCTTCCAATGAATGCCATTTATATACCTGTAAAGAGAAGCATATCAAACATGAAACATAAAATTCTGACCTATTTCTACACATGCTGTTAAAATTTCAAGTCATTTGAACAAGAACTTAGTTATTAAAGTGCAAAAATGATATCAGTCTTTTTGAAACACCCTGTATATTGTATATTCTTTGCTTGGATTATACTGGTGAATTTGTATGTTGAACATCTCTATGAAGTATTTCGATCCTCACCTCTGTTACACACACACACACACACACGCACACACACACACACACACACGCACACACACACACACACGCGCACACACACATATGTATATATATATATATATATATATATA
>NC_068983.1:140432903-140433594 GCF_001194135.2 Octopus bimaculoides | reverse complement strand
CACACACACATACACAGCAAACAAACACATATGCGCACAAACACACACTGATGCCAAAACACACATATATACTCATCTATACATACAAGAATTTACATACATACAGTTAGACAGGCATACTTACATATATGTTTATGATTTCGAATTTGGATATACAACTTATAGTATGTTGTTTAAAGCCTGTTCACTGTGATCGGCTACTTCATGTCATTATCAATATGGATTTAAATGCCACTGAATTTATTATTAAAATTCCTTCGTGCCCGCAGAGTTTATATCGTGTGTGTGTGTGTGTGTGTGTGTGTGTGTGTGTGTGTGTGTGTGTGTGTGTGTGTGTGTGTGTGTGTCCATAAAATCAAATATATATTTACATACGAGCGATAATTGTCCATCGTATGTCATTTTACATTTGATTAGATACACCAAGGGAATTTACGAATTGTCCGACACCTTAGAGTGTAACAACAACATACTATTCAACGTTACGCGTGTTTTGGACCAGCTCTAGGCGCAAAAATACTTATAAGGTTTGCTTTCTCTGTGTACACATCCTGAGTATCTTATTTGATATCTACCAACCAAAGGCCAGAACCACAGATTTATCCAACTCTACGAAGTGCATATCAATACCTGTCTATCTATTTATCTATCTATCTATCTATCTTTCTATCTATCTACACACACACACACA
>NC_068983.1:140428444-140431851 GCF_001194135.2 Octopus bimaculoides | reverse complement strand
ATATATACACACAGGTATGTATATATATACACATATGTATATATACACACATATGTATTTAAATATATACACACAGGTATGTATATATATACACATATATATGTGTGTGAGTGTGTGTGTATGCATCAAATTTTATAGTATACTTAAAGCAGATATATTGTTGAAAGCCTACTAAACTACAGTATTCTTCTTCAGGGAGTATTTCATACTGTGATGTGTCGTTAAAATACACAGCAAAATGACAAAAGAAGGAAGTACATCACCTGCAGCCGAAATGTTTCTCTGAGTTTCATCCGTTGCAAGTATCGACTGGCATTGTAGGCGAGGTGAAAGTCATCTCCTATCTCATAGATTTGAATAGGAGCAGCTAAATCACTGATGTCGCATTTTACCGGTTGGCTAAATAAAAGCTTTTACGTATTAGCTCACTTTGGCAAACTGTATGTATTAACTAAAGCATATCTGTTTTTGAAAACTTTCTCTACTGCAGTATTTGTCTCGAGAAGAAGAGCGCAGTTGAGTAGCCTTTCAACACTTTCGATGTGCGTTCTGTAGGTACAAATTCTGGTAATCTAAGAGACCATAAATATTCATTCAGAAGTCGTCGATTACGTCTCCATGGAAACAAGATCTACATATTTCCATGTCGCTCCGGATTGGGAGGCCAAGTCTCCATTGACTTATTCAAGCGAAAATTGAAAAGGAAAGCGAGGGTAGAGATGGAACCGCTTCCTCTCAGATGTTTTTGTTGAAAGATAGGAGTGTGTGACGAGGTTGGTCTATATAAATGAGCCTACTCTGAACATACACTTTTAAGCGGGCGGTGTTGAGGGCAGAGGTGCCTGATTGAGGTGCTCTTGGCGGTCGGGTGACCAGGTTGTGATGTGTCTCTCGGTCAGCTCTGGACGGGAGCCCTCCACCTTTTGGGATATTTTATGGTTTAAATTTTGTTCCAAAAGCTTTTATTGTATACACATTTTTATGCTAAGACCCACTTACTCCTGTCTTCTGCTGTCCCTCTTTGTTCGGCATTTGTAGCCGCTATAGTAAAGATAATCATTGTTGTTGTCGTTGTTGTTGTTGTTGTTGTTGTTGCTGTTGTTGTTATTATTATTATTATTATTATTATTATTATTATTATTATTATTATTATTATTATTATTATTATTATTATTATTATTATTAATAATAATAATAATAATAATAATAATAATAATTTCAGTCTTGGTACACGAGATAGTACTGTGTTTTTTGCCTAAGTATGACTGCTCAGTATTTTCGTATGTTCGATATTTATCCCCCAAATGACATATTGAGACATTCAAAAGTTTTGCACTATTAATCATGCTTATGATTATAATTGTAAACGCAGGCGGAGCTGCGTAGTAAGAAGCTTGCTTCCCAACCAAATTGTTCCAGATTCATCCTATACCATGGTACCTAGGTCAAGTGTTTTCTACAAAAGCCTCGGGCCGACCAATGCCTTGCGAATATACTTTGTAGACGGAAACTGAAACAAGTCTTTCGTTTATAGATGTGTGTGTGTGTGGTGTGTGTGTGTGGTGTGTGTGTGTATGCGCGCGCATATATTTCTGCCTAGGTTTGTCGCCTACCACCACCTGACAACAGTTGTTGGATTGATTATGTTCCCATAACCTGGTAATTCGACATAAGATACCGATAAAATAAGTGCCAGTTGAGTATTGGAATTGATGTAGTCGACTATACCATTCTTCCGGAATTTCAGACCCTTTGCCTGTATAACTGAAATGATTAATTATATATTCATGTAGTTTATTTTTTAAGTCTCTTGTTTTTATCGGCATTCTGCATATTTAGAACATCGAATGTAATACCAACTACATCTTCGTCAAAAACTATAAGCATAGTTAATCCTCACCAAAATAAACCACGAAAGAAAGACAATTCTGGCACACTTTTGAAGTAGAAGATTAATTGGAATTATTAAAAATTAGTGGAACAGAACATAAATATTGATTAACTATATTATTGTATTAAATTATTATATATCAAGCTATTTAATTAAGACACAAATATTCTGCGAGCAAAATGATTACAGAGAATGTGTTAACTCTCAGGTAATTCAGACGAACAAAATTCTCCATTGTTAATGTCTATCTATCTATCTATCTATCTATCTATCTATCTATCTATCTATCTATCTATCTATCTATCTATCTGACTGATTGACTGACTGTCTGTCTGTCTGTCTGTCTGTCTATCTATCTATCTATCTATCTATTTGTCTAACTTACTCTCTCTCACTACACACACACACACATATATATATATATATATACACATAAACACATAAACACACACTCACACATGCACGCACTCACGCGCGAGCACACACACACGCACATACACACACACACACACACACACACATATATACAAATGCACGCACAGATACATATCACAGATACAGATACAGATACACAGGTAGATAGATAGATAGATAGATAGATAGATAGATAGATAGATAGATAGATAGATGGATAGATAGATAGATAGATAGATAGATAGATAGATAGTCTTCATCGCTGAAATTTAGCATATTATATGTAGTTAATATTAAGTTAATATTAAAGTTAAATAAGGACACACAGACTCAATAGAACTAGACCCAATATTTTGTTAACTGAAATACAACGCGTAATGTAATGAATAGGCATTGATTCTGATTATTAATTTTTGTTAAATCAAGGCACATGAAAAACTTTTGACTTCTGATTTAAAAAAAAAAAATACAAGTTATCTGTCAGTTGGGACAAAGTCATGTTTTCGCCAAATAAGAAAGCAGCTCCGGACACTTTCCAGTTCTATTTGAGCATATCTGTCAAGTAGAGTAAATGTGCAGATAACATCAAACTAAATTTCACAGTCTTCCTAGTGCAAAGACACAATCTCTCCACAAGAACGTTTAAATAAAGAAACTTGTTTCATTGAAAAATACAGAACACGTCTTAATATGCACGCATAACTACTTTTATCTTTTTATATATTTCAATTCACGATTACATCACCTTTTGTGAGTGTGTGCGTGTGTGAGTGCGTGTTGTGTGTGTGTGTGCGTGTGTGTATATGTGTGTCTGTGTATGTGTGTGTGTGTGTGTGTGTGTGTGTGTGTGTGTGTGTGTGTGCAAATATATATTCCCCTCCTCTTAACGAAAGCTGAACAGTTATCTCCCTTGCTTGCAACAACAACAACAATAATTACGATAACCAATTACCTCCCATTATTCTTCTAATTGTGAAGCCATTCACTCGTAACTATCACACACAACACGGACAAAAATTTCTTCTTAATAAAATACATATTCAAATGAGTAAACCATAATATCATGAATAACGAAATCGAAACCGGTCGATATATTGAAAAT
>NC_068983.1:140419161-140427294 GCF_001194135.2 Octopus bimaculoides | reverse complement strand
ATATATATATATATATATATATATATATATATATATATATATACATATATACATATTAGTATATTGAAAGCATGTATATACACACAGACACAGACACACATAGATACATACACACACACACGCACACACACACACATCTACACACATATATATATACACACATACATTCATACATACATACATTCATGCATACATACATATATACATTCATACATACATGTATACATACATACATACATACATACACATGTACATACATACACACATACATACATACATACATACATACATACATACGTACATACCTAAATACATACTTACATACATACATACGTAAGTACATACATACATACATACCTACATACATACCTACATACATACCTACATACATACCTACATACATACATATGAACATACGTATGGATATAAAGGATTTGAAATTGATTTCTCAGTCCTTATTCGTTCTACATTTTAACTTACTAGCTTTTCTTTCAGAAAATACACATCGTAGTAGTGAGGGAACAAAAACAAGATAAATATCTTTATTAGCAGATCAATATCAATTAGAGGTAGGATACATTTTATACATTGACATTTAGTACATCAAGCGGCATCGGATTAGAAAGGAAAGACTGGACTTTTGTGGTCAGAAGAACTAGCGATTTGAAGGGAGACACTACATAACCTGAGAAAAATATACAGAAGCTAAGATCTCCATCTTTTTGACATCGACGTTGACTGCTTATTTTTAGTAATCATCTCTGGCTGTCGCATGTGGGCTACATGACCTGCTCCCGGTCTACAGTAGCGCAGACGTCTGATGGTCTGTTTATGTATTTATTTATCTACTTATTTATCAATCTAGAAATTTCCTTATATTCCCTTTATGTGTCCTTCACTTCATCACCCTGTGTCAGATTGCCGGACCTGATTGAACACTGCCCGACCTAGTGTTCACTGATGAAAACAAAATTGACATCGAACAGAAAGTAAATCCCCAGAGTGACTCCGATCGGGGATGACTCGTAAATTGACGTCACAATCCACAGTCACTTATGGTTTGGGCGGCTCTGACAGCCACTGGAATGTGCCCTTTCGTTTATGTGCCCTCAGGTATAAAATTTAACATCCAGCGATACGTTAGCGACATACTGGAAGCAGAACTGCTTCCGTGCGAATGAGCACTTTCAAGGCGCACCTTGGATCCTCCAACAGGACTCGACACCATCCGAACAGACACAGCACTGGATTCAGAAAAAAACATTCCATCGTTCATAGGCAAGGATGTATGGCCCTCAAGGAACTCCCATCTCAACCCGTTAGGTTTTTCTGTTAGGTCCATTTTGGAGACAAAAGTCTCGAGCACTCCTCATGCTTCGATCGATGTTCTGAAAGCAAAACTACGCCATGAGTAGGCTCCGATTCTGCAAGAACATCTGCGTGAAGCATTTGCACCTAGACTTAAGGCTGTGATTCGAAACAGAGGTGGTTATATCAAATAAATATGGTACTCATAATTGAGTTTCCATTACTATTGCATTGCAACGTTCAGACCGGAAATAAAATTTTTCTTTAGCAAGATTGAAGAAAGTTTGCCACCTTAATTTTGGGACGCCCTGCATATAAGAATGACCAACATGAAGAAGACAAAATACGTGACAAGAGGGAGAAGATTTTTAAAAATGATTTAACTATGTATTGACGGAATTCAATTTGACTATGCATTTTACTATGTGAGATGACATTTGATCTATAGTAATACCTATCATTTATCCTGAACTTTAAATTACACATACCAGAAATATGTGGTGTTTTATTCAGTGACTTATGATAGCTTACAAGAGCACTTTATATTTCTATCTAGCAACAAACAATATTAATATTTATATTGCATATTTAGAAGCACATCCAATGAAATACTGGTTATATAAAACATTTCTGACAACTTACTTGGCTATATTTGTAGTAGATAGAAACTAGACTTAATCCGTGGTGGTCTCGATCGGCAATACTGAAATTAATTACACCTAATTATTTAGAACGAGCAAAAATATTATACATTCATAATATTCGATTATCAGAATTAATTAATCCACACATACATACACGTATACATAGATACATAGATACATACATACATACATACATACATACATACATACATACAGACAGACATACATACATGCGTACGTACTGACCGGTAACACGATTTCCAGCATAGTTATCTTCTCAGTAATGGGTCTGTAATTCTAGACAGAAACATATATTATGGACATGAAAAACAAAAATTCTATTCCATTGGAAAAAAATGATATAAATATCAAATTGATGTTTCGTCTTTATACTCTTCTTCCTATTCAGACGTAACACTTGTAACTTAGGAAGTGATATTCGTGATGTTGAAGCCTCTGTCGCTATAAATTATAGCATATAGAAGTATTTCTAAACATTACAGTATATTATGTATGTCAGTATCAGTAAAATACAATCTACATGCAAGCGTAGGTACATACACAAAAAATACCTTTATATATACAGTCATAGAAGTTGCTCCTATATCCAATAGACGTTTAAGCGTAGAGAAAAATTTAAAGTGACTGGTTGAGATTTCCATTGGTATATATAATAGCGTAACTATATATATAAATTGATTGTATTTTTTCATATATGTGAACACTTTTATTCAACATTATATGCATTGTTTGCTTTATGATATAAAATATTTCTTAATACGTCGAATATTGTTTCGAATGTTATTGGCATTCATAACAATATAAACACCAATACCAACAGCTGTATAACAATAACCTTACAGAAAAATATATTAGTAACATAAGCTGTTTTTAATTTTGCTTGATCTCATAATGTAAATCATCTTTTACACTCATGCTATTGGTACATCCTGAAAATGTTTATACGATGTTACGAAATGTTTCTATAACGGGAACAGGCTCTCTTATGACATTTCCCGGTTATCATTTTTGCAAATACTTTATATTGCTTGAAAATTGGCTGTGATAGATCGAAATTATTATTCCAAGTCCTGCATTATTACTTGAATTGTATAATATACACCATGAACCAGACACAAGATCTCATTGAAATGCATGGTAACAATATTAAATGCAAGCAACATTCCCATGTGACATCTGTCTATGGAGGAAACTAATCTCACGGAGATGATTGTGGAATAAATGCAGCTTAAAAACATTTCAAAATCAATGTCTCAGAAGAAGTTCGTTACAGTTTGTCTTTGCTATAATTAGATTATTAATGACTTTATGAAAAATAAAACACGCTCATGATAAAATTTGCTGACGCAATCATCGGAGACAATATGGAAGTGTTCATATATTGATTGAGGAATCTCTTGATCTGTCACACAAGTTTTTGCTCGGTTCGTAACTTACAGCTTTCTCTTTCTCTCCCCCTCTCTCTTAACTTTATTTCTCTGTGTGTATATATACATACAGCTATACTGACATGATCATGCATATATACAAATATGAATATCACAGCAACATTCGGTTTGTCTGTCTGTCTCTCTTTCGCTCTCTATCTTTGTCGCACGCCCCCTGAATTTTACATTTCACTTTGTATTACAATGTTCAGAAAGGGTAATTTAATTGTTGCTTTCAGTAGAGTTAGAGGTTCACTACCCGTCATGGTTTTGGTGGATCAATGTCAACTTAATAAATCGACAGGTCGTTGCCGTCATTGAGGCTCTTCTCAAGAGAATATCAAGTAATTATGGAACTCAAAGAATTAACAATCGTGTATCTTGGCAAAACAGAATGACACAAGAATGAATATTTTATCAATATAAACTATAATTCACATACGATAAACTTCTTAATATAAATGTCGCTCTCGTGCACTTTTTCCCAATATTAAGGTAATCGTTAATTCTCGACCTTGGTATAATTATTTTCAAGTTTTGGCTCAAGGCCAGTAAGTTCATGTTAGTGAGTAAGGCGATTCCATTGCTCTCCTCGCCCGCCAGTGTTCTACTGGTACTTATTTAATAGACGCTGAAAGCATGAAAGTCAAAGTCTACCCCGGTAGAACTTGAACTGGGAATGTGAAGAAGGACGAAATGCTGCTAACGATTCTGTTCGTTCAACGCCTTAGTTTGGGTATTCAAATACCCGCGCAATAAAGACGGAAAACGCTAAGGACAGAAATAACGATGGAGATGTGAAAAATGATACTACTAAGATTTTAAACGTCAGTCAGTTGTAATTCATTTAACAATACTCTATATTTCAAATGTGTAGCTTACCACGCTTAGTTCATCAGCTGGAATTGATGCATGATTTTGAGTTCGTCCGTATGAGTGCGTGCATGTCAGCGTGTGTATGTATGTATGTATGTATGTATATATGTATTTATGTATGTATGTATGTATGCATGTGTGAGTGTGCGTGCGTGTGTGTGTTTCAGTGTGTATGTGTGTTGTGGTGGCTCGACCGTCGAATTTGTCTCAGACTGAGCAGATGCAAGAGCAGGGGAAACCTTATTTAAAGTGTGGAGGTGCTGGGTGCAAATCAGATTTAATTTAACTTAGACGATACTTCCAGTAGTAAAATAAATGGTAGAATGTCATCCTTCACAATACTGCACCAGATTGGCAAAATACCTAAAGGATCTCAAAATCTTGATGCAAATGATCTACAATGGCTACTGGAATTTAGCACAATTCCCAATTCGCGATGTTTGACCTGAATTATGGCTTTTAGTATAGACAAATTATATCATTTTTCCTTAACTATTTTCTCGTAGTGCATGTACTGAGATGAAGAGCAGTAGATATGAAGGTCACATTCTTTGCCATAACCGTATCCAACACATTTAGTGCTAGATATGAATATTTATACACACATGCACATACACACACACACACACACACACACACACACACACACATACACTCACACACACACATACGCACACAAACATACACACACGCGTACATATTTATGTATATATGCGTGTGCTTGTGAATGTGCACATGTAGTGTGTATAAATATATACTTATTAAATTTCTCATAGCATATGGAATTGTATTGCTGGTATTTGTCACGTGATATAAACACACACATTTCGCAATCACACAAACTCACATAGGCATTTATGAATGTACAGATATACATGTATCTCGATGTGTAGAAGATATCTCCAAGTCAAGCTGAGTATATATATGTGATTGCGCAGAATAATGAGTTGTGCTGACTATATTATGCGATGTACTTCCCAGAATCCTGATAGAATTATATGCAAGTGTCCTCAAGAGATGCTTGAATTATGACCATAAGATCTCGAAGTACCAAATAAATTGTGGATAAATAATAAAGTAGTGCATTTGTCACGAAACATGTTTGGCCTGACTGTCTCATTCAACATAACGCACTATTTATAACATATTGTAATGCATTCGATTCACTTCTATAATGCAGACCAATGCAGCTGCAAAGCATGCTCGTTGAAATGCTTCAATTACATTGACTCCTTTTGTATAGAATATAACTTGGTGTAATGAATTGCGTGAAGGAGTTCACAGATCAACGACTTAGCCCTCTGTCATTCTATTCATTGTTAAGGCAAATAGTTTATAATCCAGAAATAGTATCATTTTATAGTGAAAGTTCAGCGCCCCGATATATTATCTACAGAAATAAAGCAGAGATATTGTTTATTGAAATCAGCGTATCTAAGAATGAACAAAATAAGGAATATTAAAACAAAATGTGATGATAAGGTTGTTTAAAATAATCCTTCGATGGAATTTTGAAGTCGATTTTCTACTTTACTCACCCACAATGTTTTCCATTCCCAATCCTAAACTTAAAATTTAATAAACATTATGACGAGAAATTAAATTGAAGAAATATGAAGTAATTTACACACATTAAAGCTCAAAATATAACGAGTGACTTCAAATACCTGAACTGCAGTTCAACTGATGATAATAATAATGATGATAATAATGATGATTACGATGATGATGAAAATAATAATAATAATAATAATAATAATAATAATAATAATAATAATAATAATAATAATAATAATGAAAATGGCAATGGTTATGATTAATCATGCAGAATAGATTTACGCAAATTCAAAGTAGTGGCATAGCTAATTAAGTTATGCTCATTATTAGACCTGTACTGTAATTTATAATACCTGACGTTTCAGAGGCAAATGGAGTGTGGGTGACATTTGAAATTTGAATTTAAAGGAATCAAACTACCATGGGTATTATGCTGCTCATCAGTTTCACCACAGCCATCACCACCACCACCACCACCACCACCACTACTACTACTACTACTACTACTACTACTACTACTACTACTACCACCACCACTACTACTACTACTACTACTACTACTACTACTACTACTACTACTACTACTACTACTACTACTATAAATTGTGATAACATCAATAATAATACTATTATTGTCATTACTAGTATTTATTGTTATATGAAAACTCAGTTTATTTTCCTGTGTGTGATGGAACGTGTCAGCAGTTTACAGCCAGCAGACTAAGGTGACACTTGATTTACTGGTCATGTCTCAAGAACCCTGCGAATGATTCTTACAGTTCCAATCAATGCAGATTTTTATAGGTGTTCTACCTTCAAACTTGCATCAATTTTTTTCGCTCATGTTGGTAGTTGAGCGCTGATACTTCCAAGTACACCAATTACTACTGGTATCACGCATTGTCTCTTCATTGACCAACCTTTAAATCGTCGAAGTTGTTTATTTTTTCTTCTTCTTTCACATAGATCCTGTTCTCACCAGAATATGCTATGTCGATAATCATACATGTTCTTTTTTCTATTTTATTCACCAAAAAACAATGACCGGTTTCCTACGTCTGGTCAAGGGAACACACTGGATCATTGCATCCCACAAAATTTTGCAATTCTCATTTTCGGTGACTCTCTCTGGGGTTTGTTCAAGATACTGACCAAATATTTACAGCCTTCACTTGATTCGGACCTTTTAGCTTTGATTTCATTAGCTTCATTACCCTTTTGATATACATCTTAATTTTCGTTTTCATATCTATAGTTAGCACTCTGTCAGATTCTAATAATCTTACATACTTATAACTCTTTCCGTCTTTTAATGATTTTAAAATTTTGGTCATCTGGTAATTTGATGCCTTCAATGTTGACTACTTGTCCCGTTTCCATGGCTAATATTGCACACTTATCTATGCAAAATTGCATGCCTATATCTATGCTGAAGTGCCTTACAGTCTGTATTAAGGAATCTATCTCTTTTTCATTCTTGCTAAAAAAGCTTCAGATCATCAGTTTAGAGCAAATGCTTAATTTTCCCCTTACTGTTTCTGAACTGATACCCTGCCTTTGCCTTTCTTAACACTAAACTGTAGGTATCGGTCATGCAACAAATATTAAAGGGGATAACGAGTCTCCTTGGAAACTTTCTCTCTTCATATTAACCTTACACAAGACTGTATCACCGGAGTATATATATACTTTTCATTTCTTCATGCTAAGATTAATTAATTCTCTTAGGTTTTGGCTATACTGAACCTACTCAAACATTCAGTTATATATGAGTGTGGGATAATGTCATAGATTTTTTTGTAATCTATATATGTCATTGTTAGATTTCTCTTTCTAGCTTTTCCTTGATCTAGAACTGCAGTCTTTCTGAATAATAGATTATGTTTTCCTCTAGATGTCTTCTTGCAACATTTCTATTCTTGTGGTACAAAATCTTGGTTGTCAAGGTGCTGCTAATTGCTTTCTGAAAGCATTCCTGTTAACAGCTTCCACACTAATGTTAAGCAAGTTATTGGTCAATAGTTGACAGCTGTTTTACCCTTGCTTTTGTCTTTCATAAATTGTTTTCTTCTTCCTTAGCATTCTTGCTGACAGCTTCAACACTAATGGTAAACAAGCAATTGATCTATAATCGCCAGCTCTATCACCTTTGCTTTCATCCTTATATGGAGTATAGTTCTCCATTATTATTATTATTATTATTATTATTATTATTATTATTATTATTATTATTATTATTATTATTATTATTATTATTATTATTATTATTATTATTATTATTATTATTATTATTATTATTA